>NW_015505997.1:94081-173352 GCF_001515645.1 Sinocyclocheilus grahami
CAAACGGACACAAGTTTACTTCAAGAATGAACAATTTGGCATGGATGAGTTTGCAGGGGCGTGTCTACATGGTGGCCAGGGGTGGCACAGGCCCCCCCTGAAATTTGCCTGGCCACCCCAGGTGCCCCCCCTACCAGATGTCTTGCCATAGGCTTGTTTTTATTAAATTTCTAATTTTAGGCGGTTTCTATAGTGTGATCTTAATGACAATGTCAAGAGCGCATAATGTTACGCGATCCATGTGCGCGAGGACGAATCTCTCCACTCCCAAGCGGATTTCCTTCACTCACACAAAACTGGACGTGTGCTTTTAACATACATCGTTCCACAAACACAACCCCCCCCCCCCATTTAAAATGCTCTAGACACGCCCCTGCTATGTGAACGGCCCTCTGTGGCGCGGCAGGATTTTCTGTCGGCTGCATTTAAATCCGCGTCTGAAGTTTCCCGCTCTGTTCAGCGTGCAGTATCACGTGCCTAAACAAATAGCACGTGCTGTCAGTGATTTCAACCACTAGAGGCTGCTCTTGCACTGTGTAATGACAGCAGACCCTTCTCAGCCGCTCCAGCAATGGACGCAACCCGGAAAATTATCGGCATGGATTTTTGTCGATAACTGATAGTTCCAGCAATCAACTATCGGTGCCGATTAATCGGTAAAACCGATACATCAGTCGACCACTAGATAGAAGTCTGTCTAATAATCCGATAGAAGGGTTAGACAAAGGAATTAAAATGTATACAAAGTATTATATAATTAGTAATAGAAATGCAAACATAATACGTTCTTGTTTGCCGACAGCATTAAGCAAATATGCACGATTGACAAACTTTATACCAAGGTAACACTTTAGAGTGTTACCTTGGCTTTATTTGAAAAAATATGATTCCCAATGCACACAAACTTCCCAGAATACTGAGTGCCCTATCGGTTACAGTGTTTACTTCCTTTTTAATTATATTTTTATTAAATATTTATTTATTTGTGAAAAATACTTTGTCATCTATTCTAAAGTATAAGTATGTTTACTTTACACATTTATTTTTTTAATCCATTTTCAAACGATTACAAATTTCTTGAATATTAATTAAAAACTAAAATTATCTCGGCCATCGGCCACCGTGCTTTCCAAGATATTGGCAGTCAAAAAAACACATATCGGTCGACCACTAAATTCTTCTCACCGAGTCACCGTCTTCCACCATTTTGGAGAATACCATGACACATGCGTCTTACGGGTTTGGAACGACATGAGGGTAATTAAAGACCGAATTTTCATTTTGGGGTGAATTTAAATAATTACTTTGTTCATTATGAGCAATGTTCCCTCTAAGCTGCGCAGCCGCACAGAAGAAGTAATGTGCAAAAATAAGTTGGGAAAGCCATTTAATTGTATTCTAGTAAAAACGAAAGAATTGCAATGATTGGGTAAACCGCTATAAAGTTGATGTCGCTATAGAGTTAGAACCGGTGAATGCGGTTTACAGGTTTCATAGAAAGAGAATGATGTGCACCAAATGAGTCGCTGTAGAAACCGAATACTTCAATGTTGCGGACGAAATAGTTCAACACGAGACCCAACGCAAACGCAATGACATGTGAAATAAAATGTCCTCATGCTTTAAAGAAGAGTGGCTTGATTAAGCGCTGGAAATAGCGGATGATATGATGCATTTAAATGTGTTAATACGCCCAGCTCGGCTGTGTTTACAGTGGTAACCAAGGAAACGCTGTATCACTGTTCCATAAGCGCCACCTGCTGGCAAAGAGTGAATCTGCATTTCATTCAGCCCACCTGCTGTTTCTGTTTCATACAGATGTTTTATGTAGCATAATTTCACAAAGCTAAAGCCAGGTCATTCTGTTTTTGCTTCAGATTTTGTCTTTAGGTCCAATATAAATCAAACATTGCACTTTTTCAATTCATGATTAAAATGCAGTGGTTGCCTCTAATTTCAAATGGCTATGAAAAATCAAGGTGCAACACAGAGTGAAGAATATGCAAATGCTATTTTATGTGATTTTTCAATTTCTGTACCTGAACATCTACAAACATAAAAACCTAAAGCATAATTTCATTTCTATTATTGTGCTATAGGCCTATATTTAATTGTGCCATTACTGGTAATTTGTTCATTTGTTCTTATTTACTGGCTGTCACTTGTCTTTAATAATGTTTAAACTTTATATTTATGTTTAATTGGTATCTAAAACATTGTTGTCAATCTTATTTATAAGAATACAAGATAACAGAAAAAAAAAAAAAACTATAACAGCAACTATTTAATTTTTTTGTGGCAGGGCCAGGAGAAAAAAAACCTTAGCGTTGGTTGATCCCTGTAGTGTATATTGTAACACAATTTATATTTTGAATAAACACTGTTCTTTTTAACTTTTTATTTATTAAAGAATCCTAAAAAATATCACATCAAACATTGTACTTTTTTTCAATTTGTGTTTAAAATGCAGTGGTTGCCTCTAATTTCAAATGGCTATGAAAAATCAAGGTGCAACACGGAGTGAAGAATATGCTAATGTTATTTTATGTGATTTTTTCAGTTTCTGTTCCTGAACATCTACGAACATGAAAACCTAAAGCATCATTTCATTTCTATTTTTGTGCTATAGGCCTATATTTAATTGTGCTATTGTAATTTGTTCATTTGTTCTTATTTACTGGCTGTCACTTGTCTTTAATAATGTTTAAACTTTATATTTATGTTTAATTTTGGCTAGTGATTTTTGCTGTGGTATCGAAATTGAAATAGAGAATTGTAAAATTTAATTGGTATCTAAAACATTGTCAATCTTATTTATTAGAATACAAGATAACAGAAAAAAAAAAAACTATAACAGCAACTATTTAATTTTTTTGTGGCAGGGCCCGTAGAAAAAAAACCTTTGCGTTGGGTGGTCCCTCGCTGTGGTATCGAAATTGAAATAGAGAATTGTAAAATTTAATTGGTATCTAAAACATTGTCAATCTTATTTATTAGAATACAAGATAACAGAAAAAAAAAAAAACTATAACAGCAACTATTTAATTTTTTTGTGGCAGGGCCAGTAGAAAAAAATCCTTAGCGTTGGTTGATCCCTGTAGTGTATATTGTAACACAATTTATATTTTGAATAAACACTGTTCTTTTTAACTTTTTATTTATTAAAGAATCCTAAAAAATATCACCGGTCCCAAAAAATATTAAGCAGCACAAGTGTTTCCAACACTGATTATAAATCAGCTTATTAGAATGATTTGTGAAGGATCATGTGACACTGAAATATCAGCTTTGCTTTACAGGAATAAATTATATTTTAAAGTATATTAAAATTGAAAACTTTTTATTTTAAATTGCAATAATATTTCACAATATTATTTAGTGAAATAATATTCAGTATTTTTTATCAAATAGATACAGCTTTGATGAGCATAAGAAACATCTTTAAAAAAAACTTTACTGATCCCAAACTTTTGAATGGCAGTGTATTATACTGTAAAACATGTTTTCTCAGGTAACCTAAAATGTACATCATTTAGTTACATCAAGGGTCAAATACTGTTCTTTTTAACTTTTTATTTATTAAAGAATCCTAAAAAATATCACAGGTCCCAAAAAATATTAAGCAGCACAAGTGTTTCCAACACTGATTATAAATCAGCTTATTAGAATGATTTGTGAAGGATCATGTGACACTGAAATATCAGCTTTGCTTTACAGGAATAAATTATATTTTAAAGTATATTAAAATTGAAAACTTTTTATTTTAAATTGCAATAATATTTCACAATATTATTTAGTGAAATAATATTCAGTATTTTTTATCAAATAGATACAGCTTTGATGAGCATAAGAAACATCTTTAAAAAAAACTTTACTGATCCCAAACTTTTGAATGGCAGTGTATTATACTGTAAAACATGTTTTCTCAGGTAACCTAAAATGTACATCATTTAGTTACATCAAGGGTCAAATAATACAAATATAAATAGCACATTAAAGTTCAAAGTTACACACTTTTTTGTGCGCGCGCTGTACAGGTATGGTATAAAAAGGTGGCCGAAATATCCGCCCAATAGAGAAAAGTTTTGCTCAGCAAGAAAAAAAAATTAGAGGGAACATTGATTATGAGTATTATTTGACAATGAAATATGACTTCAGATTTTGGTTAGGTTCAAATCAATCTGAATGAATTTTTAATGCTGGTCCTGCTGCGGCTATAAGGGGAAGCACAATAACAGCAGCGTTTGGAAGCTGTGAACTCACCTCCAGATGAGCCGAAGCCGGAGAAAGCACCACTCGGAGCACCGAAGCCCGGCGGCTGCTGCTGCTGCTGCTGCTGCTGCTGCTGCTGTGCCAGACCGCCGAACGACGGCGCTGTGCTCGCACCCGCTAGAGAGCCGAAGGATGGCGCGCTCTGAGGAGATGCGAACCTGAAACACACAAGCATGCGTCGAGTCAGAGCATGAACATGTGACACAGATGGCAGCGGGTTTATTTGGGTGAGTTATGCGGCGCGGCACAGGTGCGACACACACAGGATTAGATCACAGCACATATCACTAAAATAACCCACACCTCTGACCTCATCCGTCATAACACGACCTTAATCTCCAACACACATACATACATACACACACACACACGCATAATCTCTGCATAACCTACATCCTGCAACATTTCTGACAAACACGCTCATGTGAGCCGCTGCTGGAGATGAAAATGACAATAATCCAGCATTTAATTTCCTCATTCTGAGCGTCTGCACACAGATGCCACGACAAACCGCTCGACAACTTCATCTGATCAACTCGAGACACAAAATACATGCACATTCATCTATTCTGCTGTCTAACATGAACAATAAAACACAGCTCTGATTCCATTCATCACAAAGTAAAGCAAGCTCCAGCTTCACTGCACTGTCACACTTTCATCCAGTGTGTTTACATGCACTGGGCGAATCTAGTCTATTTTGCTTTCAGATCATGTCTGCTTTCAGACTAGTGGAAAGAAAACACCCAAAATACACAGAAAATATAGAAATCTGTAGATCAGTGTTTCTCAACCCTGGTCCTGGGCGCCCCCCCAGCACTGCACATTTTGTGTGTCTCCCTAATCAAACACACCTGATTCAACTCATTAGCTCATTAAAAGAAACTCCAGGACCTGAAATGGGTGTCAGATAAGGGAGACATTCAAAATGTGCAGTGTTGGGGGGCGCTCAGGACCAGGGTTGAGAAACACTGCTGTAGATTATATCTTTAAAGAGGTCATCGGATGCCCATTTTCCACAAGTTGATATGATTCTTTAGAGTCTTAATGAAAAGTCTGTAACATAATTTGGTTAAAATTTCTCAACGGTAGTGTAAAACAACACTGTTTTGACCGTCAAAAACAGCTGTTTTATTGCATGTCGCTTTAAATGCAAATGAGCTCTGCTCACCCCGCCCCTCTCTTCCGAGCCACTCTCTGAGAGACGTAATCTTTAGCCGCATTCATCGTGAAACTTGCTAACTAGCACATTATTAGTTAAGGCAATCGGCAAAGATTCGATAAAAAACCTTACACTCACTTCTTCTGGAGGTGAAGCTGGATCACGAATGATTCACGCGAAGATAAGACGCATTTATGTAGATCGCATTCCCTTCAGAAACAAATGTAATCCACGGCGTCTTCAGCGGCTCAGATGTCGGGAGTAAATGACGACTGCTATTTTCATTATTATATCCAACAACAAAACACCTCAATTGTTTAGGAGTCAAGCTTGTCTACATCTGCTGCGGCGGTGAAACAATGGCGGACTGATGACAGCTCACTCAGGGCGGGTCTAAGGTAAGACACCAGTCCAGTCTGTGCTGAAACACTACTGTCAATCAATCATGGGAGGGGCCTGTCTGTGTGACATCACACAGACAGGCATCTGAGATCGGCTCGATTTGAGAAAGGGGAAATGATTTAACGAGATGTTGATCTTTATCATTATAGGGTGGTTGTGTACACACACTGCCAACACACATTTCAGTTCAAACAACTTGTGTCGCATCCGATGACCCCTTTAAAGGTGGTGAGTTTGTTTCTCCACTTCAGCAGAACTGACATACTCCAAAACGTATAGTTTTATTCCTATCCTCTATATTCCGAAGGCTTGTTTATAAATAATTCACACTGATTTATACAACATTTTACTCCTGAAAACACGGTGAAAATGTGTTGATTTAACACAAATTCACATTAAAACCAATGTATTGCGCCGGACGAGGCAGCAGAGACTCACCCGAATCCGCCGACGTTGGCGGCTGTGGTTCCCTCACCGAACACCTTCCCTGAGGAGGAGCCCTGCGGACTGCCGAAGGAAGGGGCGGAGCCAAAGCCCGCTGACCCACCGAATGCTGGAGATCCGCCGAAAGTTGGAGGACTGCCAAAGACTGGTGCACTTCCGAAACCAGCTGCAGAACATCAGAGCAGAAGCACACACATTAGCATCAATTCAGACAGGAGAACAGGAAACACACCACATTGTTCAGGAAAGAGTCACTCACTGAACGCTCTGAAATTACAGCCATCTGAATAATTCAGTGAGTCATGTCATTGAATTACATTTACTGGACCGCCGACATTAAAGTAAATGCTTGTTTGGTTCCAGAAAAGATTCAAGCTGAATGTAAAAGACAACTGTGACTAACTAATTTATATCAATAAAAAATAAATAAACAAATAAAAATAAACATAAAACAATAAATAACAACAATAAATAATAAAATAAACAACAACAACAACATTAATAAAACTAAATCAACAATTTATTTAGCTTTATTAATGCTATTGTGTTAATATAATTATTATTATAATGATATAATTAATAAACTAAATAATATAATTAAATGAAAATAAATAAACAAGAAAACCAACAAAAATAATAATTATAAAAATAATAAAAGAACAACAATAGCAACAAAATGCCATAAAACAAAACAATAGAATTAAATTGAAATAATATAAACAAACAATATCATAATTATAAAAATGAAATATTCAAAATAATAAAAACAATAATAATACTCCTTGGCATTACAATGTAAAGTATTAAATGCATGCACAATTATCTATGAACTTGATAAACGTTGCAAATGCATCTTCCTATCCACAAACACATACCTTTCAAAGAAATGCAGATTTAAACAAAATATACAGTAAATTGCTCTAATAGAGATGTTTTTTTTGGTAATAGTGCATGCAATAAGGACGATACGTGTTTGTGGATCGAGTGGCATGCATGCATTGACAATCCTATTTGATTTACTTGGATTTTGAGACTTGATTGTCTGACTGAAGCACTGGCTTTCAACATGCTCCTCTATCTGACTGACTGATTCAGTAATGCACAAATGAAAAAATAAACAGCAGCTGATCTCAAATGCCACTGATTATGCAAAACATCACAACAATGTGCGCTTACACTGCAGGATCACTCAAATATTAATAAATTAAATGTACGGACACAGTGTAAGACGAGGATTTATCAGTAGTATTTCGTTGGGGTTCATACCAAAGTAAAAAAGGGTCTAGCGATACCCCTGGTCGGGATCAATCCAGCAACTTCTCAGTTAGCACCAGCCCTGAGCCTTTCAATTTCAATATCCTACACTTCTGTCGGAATTTCTGGAAATGGGCAATAATGAATAGTGCGCTTCCTAAAAACCCACCTGGTTGTTGTCCAAAGCCAAAACCAGAGGAGGATGCTGTGGTGGTGTTGCTGCCAAACATGGATCCCTGGCCAAAGCCTGAGCTGGACTGCCCAAAAACAGGAGCGCTGTTCTGGCCATAGAACCCAGTGCCAGAACTGGCTGCGGAGCTGGTGGCGCTGGCTACGAAAGAGAAGGAACTGGCACTGTGTGTGCTAGAGGATCCAAACAGTCCTCCTCCTCCGCTGTTTGTGGCTGACGTGGTGGTGGCTGCCGCCGGCTGCCCAAACCCAGAACTTGCGCTAAACGCCGGCTGCCCAAAACTAAAGCCGCTAGCAGAACCAGAGGCCGCAGGCTGGCCAAAACCGGCACTGGAACTCTGTCCGAAGGCAGGTTTTCCAAAGCCAGAGGTGGTAGAATTGGCACCAAAGACGGAAGACCCGAACACGGTGGTCGGAGCGGCAGAAGTGGGTTGTCCGAAGACTGAGGTTGGAGCTGCACTGGTGGTGATGGCTGCAGATGGGGCAGAGGAGGCTGCTGAAGTGACGACACTGGTGAGATTTATGGCTCCTACAGTCAGACTATCTGTGCCACCTGAAGTTGGGGCGAATATTGAGCCTGGTTTCTCGGATGTTGGAGCTGAGGATGGGGTGGTTGCTGGTGTCTCTTGGGGTGCAGGAGTGGTTGTGGAAGTGCTGGTGGTCTCAGGGGCAGTATCAGAGACTGGCTCTACTGCAGGAGGCTCGGAGACAGGCGCCGGTGTCTCAGATGGTGGGGTAACTGATGGAGGTGGTGCGGAAGAGACCTCGAGAGTTGGAGGAGTTGGGGGCTTGTTGGAAGGTGCTGTAGTAGGCTCATTACTGGTGGGAGCAGCGGCTTCAGTGACTGGTACAGCTGATGGAGCACTTAAGGTTGGTGGTTTAGGACTGGATTCTGGTGGAGGTGCTTTAGATTCAGTATCAGCGGAGGGAGCCGGCTCAGTTGAAGTTGTAGTTTCTGGCTGGAGGGACTTTGTTGGAAGAGTTTGCGTCTCTGATAGAGGTGCTCGCAATAGACTGCTGAAAGAAGTGGCAGCTGGTGGAAAGGAAGATGTCGAGGGAATGGTGAAACTTGGAGCAGTTCCCTCCTGTGGTTTAAAGGTGAACGTAGATGAGCCAAATCCTTGTGCCGTAGTCATCTTTGGAGCCTCTGCTGCAGTGCCTGTTGATTCTGATGAACTTCCAGTTTCTGCAAGCTTGATTTGTGCAGAACTGAAAGCAAATCCTGCAGATCCATTGCCAGGTTGTCCAAAAGTGAAACCCAAGGTGGTCTTGGGGGCTTCCTTTCCTTCCTCACTTTGGCCCACTCTTAAGCCAGAAAAGGAGCCGAGAGTTTCTCCAGCATTGCCCTGGGCTTTGGGAGCTTGAGGGAGTTTAGATGGCTCAGGAGGTTGTGTAGAGGAGCTCACACTCTGTGCAGGAGATGACAGTTTTGAAGTGAAGGAAAACGGCTCCTCAGACCCCACGGGACCAAACGTCATATTTGTTCCCGTGCTGCTTGCAAAAGAGAACTTGCCTGGTAGGCCAGAACTCTTTGCTATTTGCAAAAGTAGGAAAAAAAAGACATTTATTAAGAGAGCCCAATACCAATAAGCCAATGTGACCAATAAACCATTGGAAGGTCCAGAACCTGCAGAATCTCTGACATTCTGCACTGAATTTGAGGGTTATTTGGGGGAATTGTGCTAAGTGGATTTTAGCATAGGTATCATCAAATTAGCAAAAATTAAGCAAACACAAAAGGTGCAGAGGATGACAGCGGTCTAAATCAGTGCTTCTCAACCTTTTTGACTCCAAGGCCCCCCATTGGCCACAACAATATTCCAAACCCGACTGGCCTTTATTTAATTTACAGAAATTATTCAATTTTTTTCAATTATTTAATATTCAATTTAAAATTATTCAGAGGATTCAAAGATTAACATAAGCAACTAAAGTAATAATTAAAATAAAAAAAATTGAATTTTGGAATTCCATAAGTTATCTTGATTTTTTGTTTTATGTTATTCAAAAGATTTTGTCTTCATTTAAAAAATTTCAGGTTACTTTGAGGCCCATTTGGAAGCTTGCTAAAGCCCTCGGTTGAGAAACACTGCTCTAAATTATATGGACATTTCTGCAGATTCTTTCAGGCCCTCCTGGCCATTGGAATGGCACTGAAAACCTTGAAATTTTCTAACCAAAAGCAGTGTTAAAAACTTAAATATAGTAAGTAACATTATATATTTGCCTTTCTAAAATGACATGAGACACACATGGAGATGATACCTTGAGTGTTGTTGGTGTCCTGTGATGGAGGGGCAAAACTGAACCCTGATGACCTGTGAAACAGCAGATTCTGCATGTAAACCACATACTGGTGTTCATATTCATATGCAAACAATATAAAAGACATGCTTAATATTCCAGTACATCAAAAGTGTTGCTGAAGAGCCACTAACATATGGAGTAGAATCAGTAAATGCACAAATCTGAATAAACAATATAGACTAGATCAAGATAACTCATAACTAGATAAGTCATAATAGTCTCAATAGTCAATAACAACCATGAAGACCTGTATTGAGATTAGGGATGTAACGATTACCAGTTTGACGATAAATCGTGATAAAATACCCCACGGTTAGTATTACCGTTTCATATTTTAATTATCACTATAACCGTATTCAATTACCGCGATTTTGAACAACTGAGGATAAATACTGAAAAACTAAATTTTGTGTGCGGTCGCACTGGCACGACCACCGCATTGTTGAACTCATAAACGCTGCTTTTCTGTTGCATGTGAGAAACATCAAACGGCAAACGAAACTGAAAGCATAACGAAACTGCGCGACTCGAGTGTGGAGCCTGGTTTATACTCGCCGCGTCAGGAGCGCGGAGCTGTGTGCAGCAAAAATGACGTGAATATTGAGGAAACGATGGATGGGTTTCATGCTAAAGTAAAGTAAAAGACCGCTTTTTAAACCAAAGGTGAACATGTTGGTATTCTTGTGGGACAAAAACATGCAAGCACTGTCACCGACAGCAAGTTTAGTTTTACTTTTCATTTTGAAAAGCTTATCTTTGCTGTTTACCTCACGTTATGCTATGGAGGCTCTCTTTTTATTTATTTGATTCCTCAGTGTTTGCTAAACATTTTGTAATTTATTAGTCTGTATATAATACAGCATGTGGTGTATGCCATGCCTCAATCGTCTTATTCGTTTTTGTTAATAAACGTTTTATAAGCTAGTTTGTCATTGTATCTTACAGTTTTATTGTTATGCTTTTTAATCAAGTATAACAATGAATCCATGAATCCAAAGTGAAAAGAGTGTAGATCAAAAAACAGACCTGCTGTAAATTTTGACCGGTTGATGAAAATAAAGCTCTATTTGAACATTTACATTAGATATTTGATCATGCTATTAGATAAACTGTTGTCAGTCATGTTGTCATTTAAAATATGGACATCATTGGCAATGTTATTGTTTTAGTTATGCAAACAAAAACTCATTTTATTTGTAGTTTGTTGATTTTAAATGTAAAACTTGGTGAAATGATTTGTGTGTCAGTCTTTTTGAACATTTCCAGCACATTTCAACAACACCGTGATAATACTGATAACCGTGATCATTTTGGTCACTATAATCGTGATAAGAAATTTTCATACCGTTACATCCATAATTGAGATGAAGGTGGTCATTGTAATGATGTTTAGTAACTCACATAGCAGTAAATGAAAAGCCCTTTGAGTTTTTCTCACTGATGGATGAAGATGCTCCTGCGTCAGTTTTAGCAGCTCCACCTGTAGAAGCCCAGACAGAAACAAGCTCATTACGACACTCAAACCAGCATTACTCCACAGGTACTGGAGTACAAAGCAGTGCAGCCCTCATCTATTTAGCATTTATTCTCAGGGCTCGCAAAATTTCAAAAACCCTGGTAGCCCTTCAGGCAGGCATTCTTCAGGTTTTGGTAGCCCAAAATGAATTTAACTAGCCCGAATAAAAAAGAATAAAATAAAAAAAAAGACATTGGTTGAGCTTTACTGTGGACAAATTAGCATGATCAGCAAAAACTAGTAGCATTTAGGGATGTAACGATTCACTAAACTTACGATGCGATACAATTCACAATACAGATTACACGATACAATTTATTATATAATTTTTTTTACAAAATGATTTTTAAGACAAATTATAAATGAAAAGGTGTCCTTTTATTTCTCAGACAAAATGCTGCATATTTCTTTGTGAAATTGTTCTTAAATGTTTTAAAACGCTTGAATGTTTAAATCGGCAAGACTTAGAAACAAGTGCAAACAATCAACTATGATTCCGTTTCACCCCTACAAGCGAGTGACTAACGCGAATCAAGTTAGGAATTTTATATCACTATTCAAGATAGCCCGTCGGGATTTTGCGAGCCCTGATTCTACTTTATACTGAACAATTTGTACTACTCTGGGAACTCAGTCACACTCACCAAACACAAAACTACCTGATGTGGTCTGCGCCGGACCTGCCAGTGGCACGGAGACGTTTAATGCACCTTGAAAGGAATTCTGCAAGTAAAAACAATGGTTTCACCAAACGACAGATGTTTGCTCACTCTGGAGATGTTCGGTGTGTGATTTGTGAGTGGAAATCATTGTTAAATACACTGAATTCTGTTAAAAAGCAGTTTGGCGTTTCAATCAGCAGTAACTGTAGTGTTGTGATTGGTGTTTTGGAGCAGCTCATGTGCGACTTACTTTATTGGCCTCCACTGTCGCCAGAACCTGCTGAATCCCCTGAGCTGGAACAGACGCACTACAGACACACACAAAACGTGACTGAGTCATTCAGACAACTCAGGGGACAACTTCTAGTAATCAAACAGCACAGGGAAAACATTTCCAGGCAATTTTGTAAAAAGAGGAAACCATTATTTGAATCTGCTTCATTTATTTGATAAAAAAACTGCACAAAACAACTCCATAAGGCCCTTCAATCCCAAAGCGTGTACATTTAGAAAAATACCTAAAAAAATCTTTCACATTGACATTATATCGCTTTTCAATTTCTACTAAATTATACAATGTGAGGAGGTCAGAATGATCTCTCCCATCTCACTATACTGTTATCTTTTCAGCTAACGCAATAGAGGTTAAAGTTGTGGATTTTTATCATAACAGTATAATATTTTATAATAAAACCTTAGACCTTTCTAATGATTTATAGTTATAGGCTGCCTGCATGTTACTAGGTAACCTTGCAGTTAAAAAAAAAAAAAAGTTAAAATAAGTTTTCTAATTATTACATTGTTATATTTATTCTTAAACTCTAAATATTTTTTTAATAACGAAAGTATTACAATAGTAATATTGCGTTTTGCGTTTAATGCTTGCTTGCTTTTGGCTGGATGGAAATAGGCTAATGTGTGTGAAAATATTTACAGATGAATGCCTTTGTGTTCAGGGATGCATCTAAGAAACATCCTGACTATTTGAACAAAAGAGGTCTGATGCTCTGTGTTCATGTTTGTTTTTCCTTCCCATCCGAGTCTGTGAGCGTGATGCTCATACAGCACAGGAAGTTCACGTGGAAAGTGTCCTGCGGCTGTTCAGGACAAATAGCCACCGCTGCACTGGTCAGACAGACAGAGTGAGCAGGCAGAACGGCCGACGCTCATGTGACCACGATGATGATGATGATGATGAAGAGCAGTAACTGGAGCAAAGGAAGAGGAGAGATGTGCTCTGATAAACAGCCCAAGCACTTGAATCACAATTACCTCATTACAACGGTCACCTGACCTCTGCACGGCAAACAAAACTAATGAACACAAGAGTGTGTGTGAGGATGTTTCCCATCTGTCTTTCTGCATCAGTATGAGATCAATACAGACAGGATGAGAGACACACACACACACACAGGCAGAGACAGCAGTTTAGTGCATACTGCGCAGTACACACTGGGGAGGACAGTATCAATCTATGCAGGGCTTCAGACTGCAACTAAAATGGTTGCTTTTTTAGTTTTTGCTGAGATCGCCATTGGTGACTATATACTTAAACATTTGCATGTAATGTCTTTTTCCTGTTTGTTTTGCGATCACATCTTTTGTTATGTTGACGTAATAACCTGAGACGATGCGCAAAGTTTTAATGACAAAAAGACTTTCAAACGGTCCTCATCTCTGCCAAACAGCAGCGTTGACAGCACACCTGCTAAAAGCAGCTCCAGTTGTGCAGCATGAGAGAGATTGAAAATGACGGAGACGTGCAAAGTAAAAGTGCAGAAGATCAATGTCGATTTCGTGCATGAACTACAACAGGTAAAGCTGTCAGCTGTGTTGACATTAACAATATCGTTAACAATTCTCATATAGAATTGATACTAATATGGCTCCTTGCTATCAAGATCTTTAGTCTATATGCTGTTCTCACATAATGCATTAACTTAATATTATTTGTAGTACACTTGCTGTCAAATAAATCACAATAAGCTTTGTGCTTCGTTACCTCTAAAAGTATCAGCTTTAAAATTCTACCAAATTCATAAAATTCAAACAATAAATACCATTTTGGCACTCTTTAATGCGACACGAGCGATTGAACATGATAGTATGACTGAAATGTTAAAGTGTTTATTCTGTGGCACCCAAAAAGGGTAAAGGCATAAAAGCTCATTCACTTCAAGGATAATAACCATAAAGATTAACTATAAAGTTTTAATAATCGTTCTAAATATATTACAATATTCACCGACTTTAAAAAGCTTGAGCATTTAAAGCATCACATGACAAAACTGCAGAGCATGGTTATAATAAACAGAACCTTATTGTCTGCTGGTGTGGATGCTATTGCTAATATAAGTTATCGATCTTGACATGAACGGGTCTTAATTTGTGCAGAAATTCAGATAAAAATGGTATTAAATAATAATGTGATAATGTTTGAATTCAATGCAAACTAATTTTTGAATGCCGTACAGAACAGTTAAAAGTTTGAAATGCTAGTATACTACATGCTATTCGTGTTCTCACTACATTTGTCGCAAGACCTCACTATACAGGAAATAAAGGTGTTTGAATTAAACCCAGTGTCAAAATGAGTATCTTCTAGCAGTCTGATCAAATAATGAGTCAAGAAAGAGATTGCATCTCAGTTCACAGAGTGCAAAAAGTGTGACTACTGTGGTGGTCTGCAGCTCTGAACACAGCCACAGCCGCATGCGTGTGTGTGTACCTGTGTGCAGCCGCTGCCTCAGGCCGAGCAGCTCAAGCGTTAATAATACATGTGTCTGGGTTAAAGTTGCATGGGACACATGGTCTTGTGCATTCACACAGATGAGGCATCTCGCTGCTCGCATGTAACACAACGCTTAGACATCAGATACACCTCTGCTGAGCTCATACAGCGTGAGTCAGGCCGTCAGTGCAGGAAATTATGTCAAATCATGTCGTTCACAATGCTAAGCACAAACGCTTACAACCTACTGTGTGTGTCAGTGCACAACACTGGACAAAACACACACCTTCACAACAACAACAATGTTAATGCTAACTATAATGATAACTGCAACATTAATGATAACGACAACTATAACAACTTCTATAACATTTATGACACTGATAACTACAACCATAACCTAAATAATAAAGATTCTGAAAACTGTAATGACTAAAACATTAACAATAACTGCATGTAACTACAACTACATGTATAATACAATAACTACATGTACTATAAGTGTTACGATAACCAAGTATAGCGATAACGTTAACAATAACTGTAACTATAACTAATGATACTGATATTTAAAGTGATAACTAAAACAATGATGCCTGTGATGATATTATTATAGTGATGTTATTGTTAATGTTAACAACTACAACTGTAATAACTATAATAAAACTATAAAAATTACAATAAAACTATAATAATAACTTAATACTGACAACTATAGCAAAAAAATGCCAACTAAGTTTACTATAACCAATAATAACCATAACAACAACTACAATAACACTGACATTTATAAGTAAAATGTTACCGATACCTTTGATAACTGTTATCATTTACATTACGGTTATTGTTACAACTATAACTAATGACAACTATATTAATAATCAGTGACTATATTGACGTTTATATACTGACATTTGTAGTGAACACTAAAACATTAATGACTGTAATAACTATAACTAAAATGTAAATAGTAATGTTAATGACAACTATAATGATTGTTATTGTCAATAATGATAACTATAACACTGACCGCAAGTTACACTTCATTTTAAGGCGTCCTTGTTACAGTGTAATAACACAAATAAACACGAAGTAATAGTTATTAACAACATATACATACTATAGGGTTAGGGTTTGGTTAAAGGTTATTTCCTTGTAACTGTTATTACTAAGTACATGTATTATTAAGTACATGCAACAATGATCCTGTAAAATACACATAATAAACACACTAGCAGGCAGCAAATGATTCATATCCATATTCAAACAACTGCAAGTCAGTCACCTGATAGAAAAACCAAACACTAATGTGCTGTGATGGACAGATGTATGGTCATGTGACCGTCCAGTCCAGCAAATGTCAAATGCTGGTTTATGAATATTCAAAGCTCTTCAAGCTTTAATCCTTTAACATGCATTTCTACGTTTAACAGAGAGCTGATGCCGGTCTCATTGGTCAGCACACGTGTAACGCGTCCAGCTGCTGTTGTTCATCACGCAGCGCTGCAGATAAGAGGGTCTGAGCGCGCTCACAATGTGGTCTAAACACACCCCTTAGGGCAGATGAGCTCATGTGTAAGGTTAAAACAGAACGCCGTACACACAGAGCCCATAATAAACACAGACTCAATCTGACCGTGACGACGACCTCATTTTAGATGCACAGAGAGGATTTCACACACACACACACACACACGCGCGCGCAGCGAATGAACATCAGATTTGTTCTGAGCACATGCTTCTGTTGTGCATAACGTGTGTGTTATGTGCCGTGAGCTCTCTGCCACAGCAAATTAACTACTGTGGTTAAAAAGACAAAACAACCCAGTCTGAGGCATTCTGCATGCATTTCCAATCTGTACTGAAGAAGAGCAACCAGCAGTGCTGTATTCAGTGTGAAAATATATAATAAAAATGGCCCATAATCCCCCTGCTGTGGTTCTCTCACCTGATGAGAGTGGACACAGGTATGTGCGGACCTTCATCCTTCAGTTCCTGTACGTTCACCACCTGAGGAACCGTCTTGAGCGTGGACTCCGTCAGAGACGCTCCTGAAGAAAATGACAGAGACAGACTGTAATAAACACACGGACGAGCATGTATAGCCCACAGCAGCAGAAGTGATATTCTAACATTAAATTAATTTAGTACACATGTCAGATGTCACATTTCGGATCACTGTGACATCTGCACATCCACGTGTTTCACAGCCTTCAATATGAGCTCCGGGAAAAGTCAATGATTACTTAATTACACCATTATATAATGCTTTCGGGTGGTTGACAAGTCACACTACAAAGAAGCATCCCCTATTTTCCATTTGAAGTGAACAATGTTTTAAACACTACACAATGGCACAAAAAACAGTGGAAAATTCTTAAAAATTCTGTTCTTATACAACTAATAAATGTGGCTTTTATGAGTTAGTTTTCTTAGAGATGTACATGGAATGTAAAAACCTAACAGGTGATTCAATTATGAATATAAATGGTAAACAGAGACATAACCAACAATAAACAATTTCACTCATACTGCAGGCTTGTACATTAATTATTCATAAAAAAAAAAAAAAACTCATGTCCATGTTTATTTATATAAAACGTTTACGTTTTAGAAAGAAGTCTCTTCTGCATACACCAAGGCTGCATTTATTTGAAAAAAAAAAATCTGTAAAAATTTAGAAACATTCTTACAGTTTAAAATAACGGTTTTATATGTGAATATATGTTAAAATGTATTTTATTGCTGTGATCAAAGCTGAATTTTCAGCATTATTACTCCAGTCTTCAGTGTCACATGACCCTTTCAGAAAACATTTCTGATTATTATCAATGTTGAAAACAGTTGTGCTGCCCAATATTTTGGTGGAAACTGTGATGCAGTTTATTTTTCAGGATTTTTTGATGAATAGAAAGTTCAAAAGAACATTTTGATCATTTTATATTACATTTTAAATGTAAACACATACGTTACATTATAAATGTCTTTACTGCCACTTACATTTTTTGCAAGGTAGTGTAGATACATCTACAACAATAATTAACAGTCCAAATATGATATAGGTCTGACATAGAGTGTCGCCCCCTAGTGTATAGATAAGACTGATGGAGACTTACTGATAACTAATATGACATCTGATGCAAATGCATAATCATAAAGACTATAATATTACAGATCAGTTCGACAGTTTAAAATAAAACAAATCACTCACTGGCTGAAATTATAAAAATGTGTGTATGGTGTGTAAATGTGGATTATAACAGATCTGAAGGACAGTATGTTTGTACCTGGTTTCTGGCTGGTCATATGTCGGCTGAGGGCGGCCCTTGCTGCAGCCTGGGGGGCGGGGATTGTGGTGGGCGTGATCTTTTCTGTGGGTGGAGCTCCATGCTTGACTGTTTTTGTGGCTAATGCTGTGCTATCTGCACTGTCCATGTTTATCCTTGGTGCTGCAACACATGCAAAAGACGTTGCAAAGACTATTAACAAGACCAGAATCATGTGTTGAGGTGCGGTTTGAACCTCACCGGGGCTAATGACAGGTATGGGGACGGTCTGGACTCTGCTGAATGGACTGGACTGCATACTGAAGCCCGGCTGTATGGAGGGTGTACGGACCACCGCGGGGTGTCTTGGGACGGAAGGCATCAGCACTGGGATGGGGGCCGGCTCGTCCTCTTCCTCTGCCACTGCCAGCGAGTCCTCTGGCTCCAGAGGCTGAGACAAAGACGAGCTGGAGCTCACCTCGTCCAGATCCTCACAGAACTGAGGAGACAGGAAGGCTGACCGTGACAGGTTGGCTGAGAAACAGAGAGACATATGAGACAGACATATGAGACAAACAGGGGTGTCCGGCATGTATCGTGTACAATACAATATCTCACACAGGTCGTTTTTGCAGGGAAAAAAAATAAAAAACAGTTCCAAACAAAGCCAAAACTGTCCGAGTAAACATCTCTGAGTAACACACAGAAGTGTTTAGTTCCTGAATTAATCAGTTTTTGATTTATTTGCTTTGATCCTGAATGAATCAGCCTTTTGAACAAAACAGTTGAATGAATGATTCACCGACTAACTCAATAAGACAGAGGCATCTTTCATAAAAAAAAAAAAATCATATTTCAATATTGTTCAATATCAAAATATTTTGAAAACATTAATCTCATAGCATTATTTATGCAACTGTAATTTCAGTGTAAATATATCCAAGCACTGTCATAGATGTCACTTCTTCAGGGCAATTTAATTTGATTGGTGACATCGTAGCGGGTCTTATTTTTCTAATTAAATTTACTGATTGAAGATAAGAACTTGACAAAAGATGACGCAAACATCTAATAAAGGTTAGAATAAAATGCCTTTTTTTAAAAAGGAAAAAAATTCCCTGTAAATCAATTTAAGATGGCAAATGTCACCCTTTAATGAAAAAGTTTCTTGTACACGAGCCATGCACAGAATATGAATAATATGAAAAGCTTGTCCATGACATGCCTAAAGCAGCCAAGAACCAGCACCAAAACCCACCCAGCAAAACACTGCCTTACAGCTATCGACAAAATCACAAAAAATATTGAGATATCAATTATTTTTTATCAATGTAACACCCCTAGATGCACAATCGCATCACAAGCACACACAGTTGATGTACCTGGAGCTGTGGAGTGAACCGGTGGGGTCTGTCGCTTTGACAGGAAGTTCCTCAGCTGAGACTGTTTGGCTGGGGTCATTTTAGCTGCATACACACACACACACGACATCAGGGAGGTCAAACGAGAACAACATCTCACTGCAGCTCATCTGTGAGTAGGGGTGCTCCGATTAATCGGCTACCGATCGCTATCGGTCGATAATCGCTTTGGGATGTTTGATCGGCAGTCTCTATAAAGGTCAATCTCAAAAAAACGATCTCAAGCTCATGACGCGCCTGCCGTGAGAGGTTTGGCATGACATGCAGCGGCACCGTCTCAGTCTGTCCGGCGCGGGTGAAATAATTATAATGATGAAGGTGAGGTACAATTCATATTTCTTCATTAAATAAAGTAATTTTGAAAACTTTCTGTGAGCCATAATTTCACAAACAGCATGAGTGCATCGCCGCGTGTGCCCTCTCGCTCTCTCAAAACGAGCAAATGGCTTCAAATCACATCTGCACTATAAGCCAGTCGCACTTGACACAGGAACTGTCACAATCGAGTCACTAAAGTTTATAAATTGCATTTCTCTTTAATTCTTGCCAGTGTTTAAACCATTTAGCGCTCTCGCGCTCTCCTGGAGACGGTGCGCTCATGTACACAACAAAAATGCAGTGCATGATCAAACATTTAGGTGAGATAAATATACATTTTTGAAAAATGTCAAAAAAAAATGCTGCCCACCACCCCTCAAATTAAAAAAATCCCCTCTCACAAGAGTCACCTAAGAGGAACTCTTTTTTAAAAATGAAATTAAGGCCCTGAATAAATGTCTAAAAATCTTGATTGGATCATCACTAATTCTATATGATGAAAAGAAGGCTTTAAAAAGATCAGTATCGGTGATCGTATTGGCAGATACTGCTTTCTGTGATCGACGATCGGTGATCGGCCTCAAACATCCTGATTGGAGCACCTCTATCTGTGAGCAGAATCATCTACAGTCTAATGGCATGAGCAATTCAGACTGTACTGATGAACATGAGATGACTGAACTGTGGCGAACACAAGCAGATCTTACATGGTGATTTGGCAGGAGCTTTAGGTGTTGTTTCCAGGCTGGCCTTTAGAAGAGCGTCCTTCAAACTCTCCAGCTCACTGTCCAGACTGTAAAACACACAGAACACGTGAATCTGGATGCTTCCAGTTTCCCCCCAGGATGATGCTGCAAACACATCTGAAATTCAAGTTGTACAACATGTTATTCATGAACTGCTTCAAACTCAATCATAAACCTATGTGGCTTTTTCTGCTGTCAGATGCGCGTGATATTCAGTGCATTTGAGACGTTTTCCTCAGTGCACAACTTACATCTTACACTGCTATACTCATCGGTAAATATTACAAAAAAGTATTACCACTGTGAATAAATGAGTATCCTGACAGCAAGAATCATAAATAATTATCCCACCGAGTCTACATTTAACTTCACAGACGTCAGTGAATGAGTGCTGGTGCACGTGTCTGATGAAGAGTCACCCATATGTCTCGAACAATCACTGTTGATGAGAACATGCATTAAAATTATTCTTTCCCTTTCTGGAGCGCCAACTTGTTCTTGTGATTGGTTATTGTGATTTGAGCAGCACGCTAACTGAGCTTTTTTTGCCTGCTGGATGTTTGGAATTTGTGTTTCTTTTCTGGCTTATATTGCTTAACTATATCATACAATATAAACATAATTCAGATTAAGGCTCAACACACAGTGGATATAAAATCATAGCCTATTCTGTGAAAATAAATTAAAATTTGGCCTGTCAAGCTATTTAGTTTTTAATTAATTACGTGACGTGCCGATTAATTAAGCTAATTCATTGCAAATTAAATGCACCAAATTAATGCATCAGCAGCCCTAATAATATTTATATCATCATATTAATACAAGGCCGTAACAATATCTTGAACACTGAGGATACCTATTATTTATTTATATTTTTATTTATTTAATAAAGCATAAAGAAAAGGAACCGTAAATGAAATTCTAGGTCTAATTCTAGTTGGGAAGTCATTTTGAAATATGCATACATTCACTCTTATTGGCATGCCTAATATG
This sequence comes from Sinocyclocheilus grahami, assembly GCF_001515645.1. Lineage (NCBI taxonomy): Eukaryota > Metazoa > Chordata > Actinopteri > Cypriniformes > Cyprinidae > Sinocyclocheilus > Sinocyclocheilus grahami. Next base: position 115,765 of record NW_015505997.1, read on the forward strand.
TCGAAAATGCTAAACGTTTCTTGTCTTGTTCCTTTTAGTTGGGAATTACATTCATCTTGATACCATTTTTGAGAAAAATGGTGGATAACATCTCTGTCATTAAACACTTGCCTCCACTGCCCCCTACCTCCATCTTACGCTCTGCTTCTGTGACCAGTAAACCCCGCCTACTTTGATTTGATTGGTCATGTGCTGTTAGATGGCTGAGGCAGACCAGCCTAAAAATTTAAATAAAAATAAAAAAAATCTCATCCTGATAATAAACTTAAATGAATAATTATAAAATTAATTGGGAGGCAATTTGGCCATTTCTAATTATTGGGCGGACCTTGTCCCCCTCAACGCCTATGGTGGTTACGGCCCGGAGTTATAATCATTGGTAGTAACTGATTACATGTAATCTGGATTAGACCAGATTCCAAAAATTATGTACTTGTAATTAGATTAAATTACATTTTAAAATTCTTGTAATCAGAATACATTTACTTTTTTATTGATTACATGATTTCATATTCACTCAATAGCAATAAATTATTATAATAATTATTATTGACTCCACCTAATTCCTCTTTCATTTTTTTTTTTTTTTTTTAAACGATCCATTCTATAATAGCCTAGTGCTTCTATACATTCAGAAAGTCTTCCAGTTTGTAGACATTCACACAGAGATCAGTCACTAGTCAGGTGGCTACACAGCATTTGACCACTGGATTTACAAAAAGCATTTCAGGTTTAAGAAGTGTTTCAACATTGCATCAACAACTAATGAACACATTCATTTTTTTTTTAATTATCACTCAATAGGTTATTTGACCATGTATTACTACATCTTTGGAAGGATTTTGTCTTTCAAAGAGATTAAAATGCACAAATTCACATCATTTCTTATTTACATGTAATGCAAGGATTCGTAAACATTGTCATTTGAACCTCTTTCATCTAATATATTTACCTGAAGTACCCATGGATGGTTTAAAATAAATATTTTAATTATTATGTATCACATTTGCATGTTCAAGGATGACATACAGGTAAACAAATATAATTTTTTTTATATAATTTATAAACATTTTTATTTTTAAAAATACATAATTTTTTTACTTTTCAAATGACTTAATTTACATTTTTATGATTTCATTTATATTTAGCTTTTCATTAAACTCACAAACCCCTTGCAGTTCCTACACGAACCCCAGTTTGGAAAACCTTGACGATCAGATTCAGTAACAGACTACAATTCGTAAGTAATCTATCCAACTCTGATAACTGGTTATAGGCCATATTTTCTAATTTTAGTCATTATTATCAGCAAAACTCACTATCGGTTGACCATGATGCTCTGCACGGCAGACATGCACTCTCACCTCTGTCCTGAAGGGGTAGAGGGTGTCAGGCTGGTGAAGCTCCACACTGACGTCCCCCTGTAGAGCCTCAGTTTGTGCAGGTCACTCTCCAGCCGGTCAAGACGCTGCTTCTGCTGGTTGATGATATCCAGGTTATTGGCCAATGCTGCAAACAGAGCCTCTCTCTCCGGGATGATCATGTGCCTTCAGGAGCAAACACTGACACTCAGGCATACGGACGAACAGATGTGTGCTAATAAAACACAATATCACAGCTGCTCACCTCAGCTTTTTCTTCTTCTCCAAGTGCTTCTCCCACTCCACGTCCAAAACGTCATTCACGTCTTCCATGGCAAACTTCACATACTGGTACAAGCGGCGGATTTCCTGTGGCAAAAACACACTTTCAGCACACGTTATCCTTTTAAATGATGATCTAGTTATTCGAGGTGGTGACGAGACCTTGAGCTGTTCTTCTCGCCGAGGGTCCAGTGGTTTCTTGTAGAGCAGCTGGAGGTAGTCTTTGTCTCGGTTGAGCTCGCTCTGTGCTCGTGCCTCCTCTGCTCCAGCAAAGCCCTCCAGCAGGCTGGTCTTCAGTGCACTGATGTCCCAGTGAAGAGACTGGGTTCAACAATTTGAGTCAGTCAGTCATGCATTCATACATACAACTCAAAACTACGGTCACATCTATGGTTCATGATCAACCGAAACTGACTGGTGTGAAATTCTGTGTTATAACACAACTCTACCAAACTCTTGTTTGTCTTTGGCATCATTTTGGGTTCAAAAATGTTTATATCAAGTGCTGAAATGTTTAAATAACCATTGATCATGACCATTTATAACCATTTATTTTAAAATGTGCATTAGTTTATTCATTTGGTAACACTGGAGCTGATATTTCAGTACATTAATCCATTACAAAAAGAAAAGAAAATCATGCCTTGAGAGCACGCTTTCACTTTGTGATGTTGCCTAGAATGTAGTTAAAATAGCCACAAAATTGAATATATGGAGGCAAAAATGCCCTGTATGGGTTTGTCATTTATATCATGACACAGTTTAGCAATACCACATGAGCATTGGTGTTTTTTCCTGAATATCAGCACAATTGCAAGTGTAACATTTAGTTAATATTGTGAGATACATTTTAGACAATGTTGTTTTTGCGTAAATCTGCCAAGAAAAATGGTTTCAAACAAAGCCACAGCAGAATTCTCACAGAGTTGTGTTCGGTTAATGAATGAATCTGCATTTTTTGAACTATTCAGTTGAGTGAATTATTCAATGGGTCATTCATATGATGACTCCCTCATTAACACAGTGACTTACTGTGACCTATTGGTGGTTTAGTTAGTTAAAAATACACCTGGAAATCGATTTAAGAGGGGAAACATTGCCCCTAAATGGATCAATAAATTTCTGTCAATGCTGTGAACTAACTTCTGCACAGAATATGAAGAATATGAAAAAGCGTTGGAAGTCGGCTGACATAACAGGCCTAAACCAGCCAAAGCAGGCACAAAAAAACACTTAAGGCCCCGATATATTTCAAACAAAGTTCTTTTTCGTTCTTCGTTTGAGGGCAAAAAGAAGTTAGAAAAGTCTAAGCGACGGTATACTGTTTTCAAACATTCCGACACCCCCACGCTGCTGGAGGCGGGGTTGTAAATGTGTCACGCCGCCCACGTGTACCCCCTAAACACAACAACGATGGCAGCTGTGAGAGAACAACAGTTTAGTAAACATCTGGCAGTAGCATTGATCTATTCAATGGCAAAGAAAAAGAACAAGCGACGTAGATGGTATGTGCGTCCACTTAACGAAGACAAAGAATGATGGCGAGTTTGCCGTTTTAATTCAGCAAATGCGGAGCACAGATGAGGAAGTGCATTTTTCATACTTCAGAATGTGCGCCGCACGGTTTGACGAGCTCTTGAAAAGGGTATCGCCATATGTGAAACATGCAAAAACGCACAGGACACAGATTTCCACTACGGAAAGACTGGCCTTGACACTCCAAATACTAGCTTGTGTGGCTGAAACATTCAAGATTGGACCGTGCACAGCCTGCAAGATAGTCACGGAGATGTGTTCTCCTGTCTGGAGAAAAAAACAACAACAACAACAATCGCATGTCAAAGAAGGCGGAGTTCCAGAACACACCCACCGACTGCGTAATCGCCATGGACCAATGGTAGCTCAAAGGTGTTTAGGAGACAAAACGAACTCCCCAAAAAAAGTTCACTTTGGTGAGCTGTTTCGAACTGCCAAAATGAACTCAAAACAACCTTCGCTTCGGCCAGATTCTGCTCGAAATTATGTCATTTCAGTTCGTTCTTCGATTTCATTTGAAGTATATCGGGGCCTTTATGCAATTTTTGTTAAACACACTAAGCCATAATGTGATTTTGCTTTTAGTTAGGCTCTGCTAAATGCTTTATCAAAGCAAAACACAATGTTACATACCTTTTAAGTGTAAAAGTATGATAAGTGTAAAAATATTTCCCACACCTTATGAAACTGTGGCGGGACAGATTAGACTATGGTGGGCCACGACAATCTAGAAAGTGAATGAGAAGAGCCGCTTTACCTGCTCTGAATCTGAGCTGTTCGTAACTCAGGTGTTTCATGATGCGAGGCTGTCTTTGCACAATGAATAATCTCATTGTTTGATTTCTGCTCATCTAATTTTATGATGTTTTCTTTATGAGGCAACTCACTTATTTCACTGGATTATCAAAAACAGACATTACATTAATATCAAAACTTAACATTTTCTCTTTGAAATTCCTGAAAAGAAAAAAAATAAACCTCTAAAAATGTCATATCAGCCCTAGGTAGCACATGGTGATTTCTGCAGTCAGCCTGGATAAATGTGCATGTCACACCTCTGTGGCGTCTTTGATCTCCAGTGTGAAGGTGTGCAGGTTCTCGGAGTCTTTCCTCAGGTCTCTCATGTCATCTGTGCTGCCCACCCTAAAATCAGCATTTCTGCAGCGAGTCTTCAGATCGTCCAGCTCCTTCTCAAAGTGTCCGATCTAAGAGAACACAGCAGCCGCTCAGTCAACATCAATATGACAGGTAATCAGAAATGACTGTGTGAACATGTGATAATCGGACTCTACCTCCTCCAGTATTCCAATCATGACGGGGTCCGAGTCTTTCTTCTGCTGCAGGTTTCTCTCCAGTGCTTTCACAGACATGACCTGCCACAAAACACAAGCAAACACACTTCAGATCAGTCTGTGCAGGAGTCATGAGACTGGACGTGTCTGATGCTGGTTCATCAGGTCTTCTGTACAGTACCTGTGCAGATGGAGCTCTGGACGCAGGAGGAGCGACGGCGGCTGGTTTCGGCTGAACTGGAGAAGCACTGCTCTGAGCGGCCCGAGACAACACTACAACACAACAAGATTTCACACCTTAATGCATCTCTGATGACTGTAGGGGCCTAAAGATGTGTGTAGAATGATCCTAAATGTCAACATACAACAATTCACGAAATGCTCATCTTTAAAACATGAACACCCTTTTGTGGTTCAGAAGAAATATCATCATGTGGAGGCAATGTTCAAAAATTTGGAATAATATATTTGCTTTATTTATTAATTGCATATATTGTGTAAAATTCCGTAATATACACTACCAGCCGAAAGTTTGGGATAATTAAGATTTTTGAACGTTTTTGAAAGAAGTCTCTTTTGCTCACCAATGCTGCATTTATGTCATCAAAAATACCGTAAAAACAGTAATATTGTAAAATATTTTAAAAAGCAAGTTTCTATGTGAATATATTTTAAAATGTAACTTATTGCTATGATCAAAGCTAAAATTTCAGCATCCAGTCTTCAGTGTCACATGATCCTTGAGAAATCATACTTATCTGCTGATTTGCTGCTCAAGAAACATTTCAGTTTATCATCAATGTTGAAAACAGTTGTGCTTTTAGTGGTACATTTTATTTTTCTGGATTCACAGATGAATGGAAAGTTAAAAAGTAGAGCATTTATTTGAAATAGAAATCTTTCCGTAACATTATAAATGTTCAAACTATCGAATTAATTTCAAATTCGCAATCTTAGTGTCACGTTTTACAAGAAAAAGATAATGGTCTGTTTTACTTATATAATAATAATAACAATATTATATATTTGCTTATATAAGTTATATCTATACACCTTTCACTTTTTAAGACTAAAACAAAAGATGGATTCATTGTTATTCTTAATTAAAAAGCGCAACAATAAAACAGTAGGCTACAATGACAAACTAGCTTACATAACGTTTATTAACAAAAACTAAAAAGATGAGGCATGGCATACACCACATCCTGTATTATATAACGACTAATAAATTACAGAATGCTTAACAAACATTAATTAAAATTAAAGAAAGCCTCCATAGCGTAACGTGAGGTAATCAGCAAAGATAACAAGCTTTTCAAATTGTAAACAAAAAGAAAAGTCAAACTAAACTGGCTGACGGTGACAGGACTTTTTTTCCACAAGAATACCAACATGTTCACCACCTTTGGTTTAAGAAGCAGCTTTTTACTTCAGCTTGAAAACCAAATCCTCCGTCTCCCATCAATTCCTCAGTATTCACGGCATTTTAGCCGCGCGCAGCACACACCTTCGTGCTTGTGCTGACGCGGCGAGTATAAACCAGGATCTATACCTGAAGCCCTCACGCTGAACTCACGCTGAAGCCCTCAATGCCTCTCTTCACGTGATCAGTGAATTCTGACTCCTGCTACAATGTGCCACGGCTCTGCAACGCACGCTGTATGTAGCAGATGCTTTGGAGCAGTGCAGACAATGCACTCATACAAATGCGACCACATCAAATTCCGCAGTCTAGAGCCCAGATAATTATTACAAAGTAGTTGCACATTTGAGCATATAATACTATGTCTGTTTGACATTTAAACATCGTTACATTTTAACAAATGTTTGATGCTTAATTACTGGTATATGCTCTTCAGCTGGCACACGCATATGTATTCATGTCAGTTTTTGCCTTTATAAATGCCAATTTGTTCTTTATTTCTGATGTAGGACAAAATCAATGGAACTTAGAATTTGCGTTTTGTAAACGAGGCCCTTGGAATAAGCTAAAGGGGTGAAGGGCATGAGGTGAGCTTGTACCCGCAGGGGCAGCTGGTTTGAGTGCCGCTGTCGTTGGACCGCTGACCTCCGCTGCTGCCGGTTTGGGTGTGGAGGTCAAAGAAAATGGTTGGGCAGCAGATGTGACTGACCCCAGAGAGTCCACTCCCAGAAACCTGAAGGAAAACACGGCAAACTCTCAACTGATCCTTCAGGATTATCCATCTAATGTAATATATGAGATCACGTGCTTACCTGTCAGTGAGGTTCATCCTGATGGCAGGCGTTGCAGGCTCCGCCGGCGCTTTGGGGGCACTGATGATGGGGGACATGGCTGGTGGACGCTGAGGAGGTGTGGCCGCCGGAGCACTGCTAACCTCCTTCGGAGCCAATGAGGAAGCAAAGGAGAAGGCAGGAGCATCGGAGGAGGGTTTGGGAGCGCTGAAGGAGAAACCTCCTGTGGCGGAGCCCAGCGAGAAGCCTGAGGAGGTGGTAGAACCCAGAGCAGGAAGAGAGAAGGAGAAACCAGTGGAGGACGCAGAGGTGGGCGGAGCCAAGGAGGTGGCAGCAGTGGCTGCTGGTGGCGGGGCTGTGAAGGATAAGGTGGCTGGAGGCAGGGCCGTGCCAGAAGATGCTGGGAAAGATTGGAAGATGGAGGATGCTGCAGAGGCGGGAGCAACAGAGGACGACGACGACGACTCTGAAACGAAGTGTGTTAGAGCACAACAAAGTCACTGGACTGCTGCTGGACAGAAAACGCTGCATAAATCACTTCTAAAATCATGATTTGTCTGCGCTAATCAATAATAGATTTAAAGAGCTAGTGAATTCTAGGTTTGCCTGGCACAGTAAAGGCCCAAAACACTTCAAGCGGAATTCAATGAACTGGTGTGACGTCACTTTGAACAAAACAAGGCAGAAAAAAATGTGAAACTTTCCAGTGAAGTCACTCTGACTGGCCACTCTCAACACCTTGGTTAATAACTTGGTCTGTGGCAATTACGTAATAGGTAGAAAACAGATGACGTTGAAATCTTTTCTGGTTCATTTGTTCCGTTCAGACACGAGTAAAAACATGAACACACTGAAGAGCTGCTTTTATAGTAGAAATTAAAGTGTAATTCTGATTGAAAGTAATACTGACACTGTTTTTTCATGTTCAATATTATAAAGCAGCTTGCTGTACTGAAGTAGGACTGGGCAATTTTTCCAATTTTATTTGAATGTAATGTTTTGCCACAATTAGATTTTTTATAAATTCAGGAATTGTCATTTTGAACAGAAATATTACCAAACGTTGGAATTAGACATGTTGACATTATGCGAATGATTGTTAAGAGAAAAGAATAATCCGATTGTTTCATGTGACGCTGCAAGAGACGTGAGTGCCATGGTCAAATGCGCTTATATTGCTGCAAAGGCATCTCTAATTTTTTTGTGAAGAACAAAACATGCCGTGTGTATAATGGGGTCTTAAACAATGGCTGTTGTCTTACTGGCGGCAGGCGCTCTCTCTCCGTCCTCAGGCAGTGGGACAGCAGCCACGGTCAGCTGCTTGACCCCTGGGTTGAGGTTCAGTAGAGAGAAAGGACACAGGACTCCATCCGTAGACAGCAGCATCAGCGTTGGCGCTGGAGGCAACCTCTTCTCATCAGCTGAGGATGCAAGAAAACCGTGACAACACCATGTTTACAAAATGAGTGGATGAAAAGCTAAGAATTATTTATTAGTGCAACTTTAATATAAACAAATGAGGATGAACAATTAAACAATACAACTGAAACAGTGATATTTCGAAGTGGCTCAGTGCACAGAAAATAATGCTTTTCACAAACTCCACCTCTGCAGGCGTTGTAAGTTTATTGTGCACTTGGGAATACAATTTTTGCTAAGTTCACTTTAATTACATTCACATGATTTCCAACAATTTTGTGCTGGGACTTTTCAGCATTTCACCAATTTTCAGCCGAATAAAAGCTTGAGAATTTGACAATGAATGTTTCAGCATTTGAACGTTTGAATGAACTAATTTAAGACATAAATACTTGTACTGTTAGATGGTTCTTGTAAAGCATGAACAAGTGCAAACGCCCATGAAAGTACGGGGGAAGTAGCTATTTCCATTAGCAGTACAGTCTTTGTTCTTTGTGTATGGATGTGTCAGCAGCAGCAATAGGAAACATTTTCTTAGGAAAAGAAATGTCATATCACAGTTTAAACAGACATTAGAAGTTTATTAGCTCTTACACAGGTGTATGTCTTCTTGGCTGGTGTAATCGATGGCCATGCCGACAGGAAGTGTGTCCTCGCTGTTCTCTGTGACGGGAAGCTCCGCACGACTGGCGTCTTCCAGCAGCCACAGCTCCCAGTTCACCTGCACACAACATCACATCAGACCACTGTGACTAACACTTAATTTTTAGGATTTATTTTTTGGCATTTTCGACTTTATTACGATAGGAAAGATCAAAACTGACAGGAAGCGAAGTAGGAGAGAGATGGGGGCAGGATTGGGAAAGGTCCTCGAGTTGGGACTCGAACTTGTGACGCCTGTAGCGCAACAGTGCAAGGCTATCAGTGCCGACACTAACACTTATTTTACTATTACTGAGATACTAGTATAGTTTAGCTATATAAACAGCTTTTATTTTTATACTTCGTTTTCATTTTTCGTTTTAGTATTTGTATGTATTTGTCATTTTTATAGTTTAAAAAAAAAAAATGCCTATATACTTATTCTTTAGTTCTGTTAGTGTATTACTTTAACTTAAACTTAAAAAAAGGAAATTGAAAAAGAAAATTGTTGCCTTGATACCTAGCGGAAATAAAAATCTGTTTAACTTTTTATTTTTATTTTAATGGTCATAATGTTGTTCCAAACCTGTACAAGTTTCTTTCAGCTGCTGAACACAGAAGATTACATTTTGAAGAATGCTGGCAACCAAATAGTTTCTGGTCCCCATTAATTTCCATAGTTATAACTTCCTTTTTTCCATTCTATAGAAGTCAATGGCTACTGTCAACTGACTGACTCCTAACATTCTTCAAAATATCTTCTTTTGTGTTTAGCAGCTGAAAGAAACTCTTACAGGTTTGAAACAACTTGAGGGTTAACAAACAATGATCATTTTCCTTTTTTTGGTGAACTATCCTTTTAATTATCAAGTGTTTTTAAAAATGATTTTAGGTTTAGTTAACAATAATAACCCATGTTTCTGATGCGTTTACCTTGTCCTCTTGTTTCGCGATGATGCTGACTTCAATGGCAGCGGCTGATGAAGCCAAAACCAAATCCCTACACAAGAGAAAACAGTTTCATTTGATTTATGACAACTGATGTCCCCACTGGACTAACAAAGCTCATACAGAGCACAGGACATGCAGACGAGTCTCACCAGTCCTCGATATGGCACAGGTAGTAGTGATGCTGCCTCTCGGTGCAAGTGCCGTACACAAGGTCATTGAAGTTCAGATAGTGCTCATCTCTCTTTTCGTCCTTTTTCTGACACACACATAGTTGACACATTGTTAGTAGTCGTGTCTGAAAAGTTTTACAATGTATCATTCGTTAGAATAACTCACGGGCAATGACACGACCACCAGCTCTGGAGGCGTCTCCAGAGAACCATCAGCCGCTGCATATGCCACCGCAAAGTTATACGTGCTTAACCACAAAACATCCAGCACTGCGGAGAACGAACACACACACACACACACACACACATAAGCACAGACTCCAGTGCTCACACACTTATGAGAGTGGAAGGCATGATTAAAGGGGTCATGAACTGCCATTTTTTTAGTTTGTACTGAGGTCCACTTATAATGTTATCTAAATTGTTATAAAGCAAGCAAATGGTTTGTATAATGGATGTTTACCTAAGTGTTTTTCAATTCTCACACCATCACAGAGAATGATGGGATAGGGCTGCACGATTAGTTGAAATAAAACCAAAATCACAATATAGCTCAGTGCGATTATTAAATCATAAAAGATGTGAATTAATAAATGTGCCGCAAGTCAAAAAAGCTTCAAGGTTTAATCTATGAAAATAAAGAAATTAGCCATAATATAATTTTACTGTTGTACTTAATATAATATAGTAGAACATATATAAAGTACAGTATAATATTCACCGTTTAATATATTTTTAATAATAACAGCAACAATATTCGCCAAAATGTGCAGTACTACAAACACGAACCTGCAGCAAAAAACATTTTAGATTGCAATTAGATTGTTGATTGGCCATAATGAAAGTACAGTCTCATTATGATCAATACCAAATCAGAAGACAAAGTCTGAGCTTAAAGTTGTGGTGACACTCATCTTGTAAATATAAATCATACAGCATGACATGAAAGCATCAGTGAGGTTGATTAGTACTGACATCACATCTATACATGAACACAGTCACAGTAAGAACACAGTAAATCTGAGCAGTTGTACCTTTGACGGGGTGATCCTGACTGTAGAAGCTGGGACAGGGGATCACTTTCTTGGCCTGTAAGATCTGAGACACAAACACACAGCATGACACTATAGTTTAGTCCATTACACACTGGACTAAACTATAAAGTTTTAATAGTCACTCTATGAGAATACCAAGTCCACACCACAACTGTAACAATAACAACACAGAGGAACAATACCAGTGGAATCATTTTCAGAATGATGAATGATAAAAACATGAATCCATCCTGCTTTAAAGAGCTTGAGCATTTAAAGTGGCAGACAACAAAACTGCTGCATGTTTATAATGAACAGAACAATATTGTGTGTTAGTATTGAAGCAGTTATGGTGTGGAAATAGTTATCATGCTTGGTAAAGTGAAGATCTGAGGATCTGTCCATCATAAACTCATGTACAGACGTACAGGAGTGAACTGAACCACTGTGGCGTCCTCTTTCCCAGCAGACACCTGCTTCCCTTTGGGACTCCAGCAAACTACAATGAGAGAGAGAACGGAATGAATCAACATGTTTAAAAATAAGGCCAAAGACACTGAAATTCCAGTTTTGGAGACATCTGGAAACTGATGACTTTATTCAAGATTAGCACTGTGAGAATAAAGACAGCACACAGTAAACACTGACCGCAGGTGATTCCCTCAGAGGCAGGAAGCTGAGCGACCACACTGACAGAGTCCTGAACATCCAGCACCATCATACTGCCATCAGACAGACACACGGCCAGACGGGACGCGTCCACTGGACTCCACTTCAGATCCTGGACCAGCGTGTTTACAGCAGCCGCGGGTTTGAAAGAGGTGAAGGGGCGCTTCTCCTGTCTGTCCTGCTGGAGCAAACACACACATTAACACGTTGGTATTCTTCCCATTCTTGATCCATGAACATACTATACATTGTTTCAATTAGTGCTATCAAATGATTAATCGCATCCAAAATCAAAGTTTGTTTACATAATATGTAAGAATATGTGTGAGGTCCACTTATAATGTTATCTAAATTGTTATAAAGCAAGCAAATGGTTTGTATAATGGATGTTTACCTAAGTGTTTTTCAATTCTCACACCATCACAGAGAATGATGGGATAGGGCTGCACGATTAGTTGAAATAAAACCAAAATCACAATATAGCTCAGTGCGATTATTAAATCATAAAAGATGTGAATTAATAAATGTGCCGCAAGTCAAAAAAGCTTCAAGGTTTAATCTATGAAAATAAAGAAATTAGCCATAATATAATTTTACTGTTGTACTTAATATAATATAGTAGAACATATATAAAGTACAGTATAATATTCACCGTTTAATATATTTTTAATAATAACAGCAACAATATTCGCCAAAATGTGCAGTACTACAAACACGAACCTGCAGCAAAAAACATTTTAGATGTTTCGGTCTCATTATGATCAATACCAAATCAGAAGACAAAGTCTGAGCTTAAAGTTGTGGTGACACTCATCTTGTAAATATAAATCATACAGCATGACATGAAAGCATCAGTGAGGTTGATTAGTACTGACATCACATCTATACATGAACACAGTCACAGTAAGAACACAGTAAATCTGAGCAGTTGTACCTTTGACGGGGTGATCCTGACTGTAGAAGCTGGGACAGGGGATCACTTTCTTGGCCTGTAAGATCTGAGACACAAACACACAGCATGACACTATAGTTTAGTCCATTACACACTGGACTAAACTATAAAGTTTTAATAGTCACTCTATGAGAATACCAAGTCCACACCACAACTGTAACAATAACAACACAGAGGAACAATACCAGTGGAATCATTTTCAGAATGATGAATGATAAAAACATGAATCCATCCTGCTTTAAAGAGCTTGAGCATTTAAAGTGGCAGACAACAAAACTGCTGCATGTTTATAATGAACAGAACAATATTGTGTGTTAGTATTGAAGCAGTTATGGTGTGGAAATAGTTATCATGCTTGGTAAAGTGAAGATCTGAGGATCTGTCCATCATAAACTCATGTACAGACGTACAGGAGTGAACTGAACCACTGTGGCGTCCTCTTTCCCAGCAGACACCTGCTTCCCTTTGGGACTCCAGCAAACTACAATGAGAGAGAGAACGGAATGAATCAACATGTTTAAAAATAAGGCCAAAGACACTGAAATTCCAGTTTTGGAGACATCTGGAAACTGATGACTTTATTCAAGATTAGCACTGTGAGAATAAAGACAGCACACAGTAAACACTGACCGCAGGTGATTCCCTCAGAGGCAGGAAGCTGAGCGACCACACTGACAGAGTCCTGAACATCCAGCACCATCATACTGCCATCAGACAGACACACGGCCAGACGGGACGCGTCCACTGGACTCCACTTCAGATCCTGGACCAGCGTGTTTACAGCAGCCGCGGGTTTGAAAGAGGTGAAGGGGCGCTTCTCCTGTCTGTCCTGCTGGAGCAAACACACACATTAACACGTTGGTATTCTTCCCATTCTTGATCCATGAACATACTATACATTGTTTCAATTAGTGCTATCAAATGATTAATCGCATCCAAAATCAAAGTTTGTTTACATAATATGTAAGAATATGTGTGTACTGTGTGTGTGTGTGTGTGTGTGTGTATATATATATAGTGAGGTTGATTAGTACTGACATCACATCTATACATGAACACAGTCACAGTAAGAACACAGTAAATCTGAGCAGTTGTACCTTTGACGGGGTGATCCTGACTGTAGAAGCTGGGACAGGGGATCACTTTCTTGGCCTGTAAGATCTGAGACACAAACACACAGCATGACACTATAGTTTAGTCCATTACACACTGGACTAAACTATAAAGTTTTAATAGTCACTCTATGAGAATACCAAGTCCACACCACAACTGTAACAATAACAACACAGAGGAACAATACCAGTGGAATCATTTTCAGAATGATGAATGATAAAAACATGAATCCATCCTGCTTTAAAAGAGCTTGAGCATTTAAAGTGGCAGACAACAAAACTGCTGCATGTTTATAATGAACAGAACAATATTGTGTGTTAGTATTGAAGCAGTTATGGTGTGGAAATAGTTATCATGCTTGGTAAAGTGAAGATCTGAGGATCTGTCCATCATAAACTCATGTACAGACGTACAGGAGTGAACTGAACCACTGTGGCGTCCTCTTTCCCAGCAGACACCTGCTTCCCTTTGGGACTCCAGCAAACTACAATGAGAGAGAGAACGGAATGAATCAACATGTTTAAAAATAAGGCCAAAGACACTGAAATTCCAGTTGTGGAGACATCTGGAAACTGATGACTTTATTCAAGATTAGCACTGTGAGAATAAAGACAGCACACAGTAAACACTGACCGCAGGTGATTCCCTCAGAGGCAGGAAGCTGAGCGACCACACTGACAGAGTCCTGAACATCCAGCACCATCATACTGCCATCAGACAGACACACGGCCAGACGGGACGCGTCCACTGGACTCCACTTCAGATCCTGGACCAGCGTGTTTACAGCAGCCGCGGGTTTGAAAGAGGTGAAGGGGCGCTTCTCCTGTCTGTCCTGCTGGAGCAAACACACACATTAACACGTTGGTATTCCTCCCATTCATGATCCATGAACATACTATACATTGTTTCAATTAGTGCTATCAAATGATTAATCGCATCCAAAATCAAAGTTTGTTTACATAATATGTAAGAATATGTGTGTACTGTGTGTGTGTATATATATATATATATATATATATATATATAAACATAAATACAAACACATGCATGCACATTACATACATTTAAGAAAAATATGTTGTTTATATATTAAATATTTATATATAATATATACTGTATGTGTGTGTATTTATATAAACATAATAAATTAACAGTACACATATATATTATGTAAACAAAAACTTTGATTTTGGATGCGATTGATCGTGATTAATCGTTTGACAGCACTAGTTTCAATAATATTCTGTATTTGACTACAACTAAACGAAAATCACCTCTAAATTAAGCATAATTTATTTCTATATAAATTAATACAAATATTAGAACACAAATGTCATTTCAAATTAATGCAGTGTTTAAGTAAAAAAAAAAAAAAAAGCCAATGTATTTGAATTCCATTGGATGGAAAGCAAACTAATGCCATCTGGTGGGAGAAATAAAGGCAGTCACATGTAATGTGGTTTAACTAATAGATGCCTGTAAGTTTGAAATGAACATGGATGAAAGGGAGCCTGTGAGGGATAGACTTACATTTCTTACAGTGGCAGCATGTGCTGTATAAAGGTCCAAAATCATTCAGTTTTCACAACTGATTTGTGAAGTTTTTGTCTACTGAAAGTCTTTTCAGGAAGACGTTTCGCCAGCTGAACAATTGGCTAAGTTACAGCACAATCCACTGAAATATCATTATATACACTGAAGACACCCATTAAAATGTCATTCAGTGTAACGAGTTCATATACTAAAAAATCCTGTCAGGCACATTTAGGACAAGAATCTTTACATGACATTGAAAGACTCATCTAGGGATTACAGTGCAGCCCTAAAATACTAATTGTCATTTTAAATATTTACCGATCTTTGCCACTATCTATCAAACAACTAGGTTTTACCCATTTGTCAGCAAGAAGTTTTTAATCATTTAAAATATAATCAAATTTAGTATGATCACTAATTATTTGATATATTTTAGTAAGTACAAGTCAGAATAAGTATGTTGTTTCATTTTTACATAAATATGTTACGCTTAATGATGACTGAATATGAATTCACCCATATTTTGACGTTTTATTTTTACAAAACTTATTTGAATCATTAAAGTAGACACTTTATGTTACGCTTAATGATGACTGAATATGAATTCACCCATATTTTGACATTTTATTTTTACAAAACTTATTTGAATCATTAAAGTAGACACTTTACTTGCATTTAATATGCTTTCTGCATGTATAAAATCACTCTTGTAAATTTTATTTGATGTGGACACCAAAATGGGACATTACTAGGGCTGCACGATAAATCGCATGCGATATTTAACGCGCATCTTGTCAGTAAAGCCGTTCTCTAATTAGCGGTAAATCTCCATCACGTGCGGGCTTAACATGCACAAAATATGATCGTGGTTTTGAGCAGCTCGTAAGTGAACAACGGCTATGTGTAGTTAATGCTGCTCAATGTGAAAGCACGCAGGTGATGGAGATTTACCGCTGATTACAGAACCGGCTTTCTGACAAGATGCGCATTAAATATCGCATGCGATTTATCGTGCAGCCCTAAACATTACCAAAGACTTTATCATAACTGATTTGTAGACTGTATCCCAGAAAATTGCTCTGAATGTTCATATTTCCCATTCATTTCCTATGGCGGTCACTTTCGATTGTGAAGATCACACTACACTATTTGTTTTAAAATAATTTAACGTTTTTAAATCATGTCTACAATTTTTTTTTAACCAAAGTCTCATACTACTAGGGTTGGGTATCGTTCAAAAATGTTCGATATCGATACCTTGACTTCGATAACAGTTCCTGAACGATACATTTTTCGATACCAATTTTATGAAATCAATTTTAACAAGATTACACTATCAAAAAAACTTTGGTTTTATTTTTCAGCTTGTTGATTATACAAACTCAAAGACTCATCTCCTGAGCCACTGCACAAAGGAACAAAATGTAACCAACACAAATCAATGCAAATAGTTTTAATAAAGCTCAAATAGTCTTCAGTTTACACATCTGTTAGGCTACATTTACACTAGTGCGTGTTCGTTTTAAAACGCATAGCTCAGACAGAATCATGATTTCTATTTATTTTCCATTGATTTACTGATGAGTCGGGCTGCAACAACGAATCGATTAAATCGATAAAAATCGATTACTAAAAGAGTTGGCAACGAATTTCATAATCGATTCGTTGTGTTGCGCGACGCGGAGACGTTTGATTATTAAAAAAAATAAATAAAACTTTAGTTGAGCGCGGAGCGGAGTGAACACACTCGGTCTCTCTCGCGCACTGATGCTAGCAGAGTTCGGCGCCTCATATAGGCATGCTCACATTTTTGCATTGCAATGCAAAGTGTCTGAACAAAGGGAGTGAGAGTGAGTAAGTGTGTGTGTGTGTCAGTGTGAGCGTTTGTGAGTGTGTGCGTCTGCGAGTGTGTGGGTCTGCAGTGTAGTGTAGAGAACAAGTTCTGACATTCAAACAAATCCTGTTAAATTTTCTGATTGTATTGTTCTTTATTTTTTATAAATTATTTATTGTTCTGGCAGCTCAGGTGGCACTTTATTTAAAAAAAAAAGTATATATATTTGGCAGATGTAAAGCATACATGTGTATGTTTTTTGTGTAAGTCCATTTTTATTTTATTTTATTATTATTATTATAACAGCTCAGGGATGTTCAAGGAGCAAAATGTTTGTGCACTTTCTAAAGGTTTTAGTTCTGTTTTTGAATAAAGGGTTGGAAATGAATGCTTTTCTTGCTTTTTTGTTTTTTATCCGATTCATCGAAAAAATAATCGGCAGATTAATCGATTATTAAAATAATCGTTAGTTGCAGCCCTACTGATGAGCATTAGCAGCTTCCAGCGCTGTCTGCTTGTGTTCTCTCTTCCATGATCGCTGCTCTGACTCAAGAGTCAGAGGTAATAACATTTAATTTCAGCAACATTACATGGCCAAAACACACATTAGACGGCAATCTGAAGTTATTACAAACACTCGATGGTGGTTTAAAGTGAGTTTTGAGTAAAAGCAGAATATAAATCTTATTTATTGTCTTATGTAGCATGATGCTACAGTGTGCATGAATGGTCACATAACATGCGCTTTCGGTCGTGTAGTATGAACGGACATCTGCATATGATTGGAACACCACGCAGCTCCCGCGCTACTCTCCATTGGAAATTAATGACTGAATGCCCGGTCTGTCGCGTGTCGGAGATGGTGGAAAGCCGGATTGAAACGCCAGTATGACGAGGATAGTTTTCATTTGAAAACATAATCACACCAGTGTAAATGTAGCCTTACATCTAAGGGGGCTGGGACTCATTCACACTACAGCCTCATGTGTGCGCCACATCTCTGAGTGTAACCGGTGACGCGGACCAACAGTGCAGACCGATCGGTGTATTACAGTACCACGAGAGCTATAAAGAGCAGACTGCTACGTATGCTTTCGAATCACTCTTGCGGATGTCAAACACTGATCGATCTGCACTGCACAGCTTCTAGTCGAACACACCTAGTGCTGCAGGCTTATTGGCTCACTGACGTTGATGAGATTAACCCCTTAGGTATCGAAATTTGGTACCGAACGATGAGATGTTTTTCGATACTCAATGGTATCGAGGCAATTTGGTCGGTGCCTAAAAAGTATCGAACTCGATACCCAGCCCTATTAAATGATCTGTTAGTCAGTTCTTAGCGAGCACTCTCTTAAAGTGGTTTAACTGGACTAGAAACCCTTGAACACAGAGAAAAGACTCATTTCAGAAGTCAGCACACTGCTCTTCATACTTTCACTTGCTTCTCAAAAAGTCAGTGAAATCTATGGGGGCTGGGACGCATTCACACTACAGCCTCACGTGTGCCACATCTCTGAGTGTAACCGGTGTAAACTAGTAGATGTGTTCGACTTGACACTGACTGTGCAGACTGATCGGTGTATTACAGTACCACGAGAGCTAAAGAAAGCAGACTGCTCCATGCGCTTTCGAATCGCTCTCGCGGATGTCAAACACTGATCGATCTGCGCCGCACCTCTTCTAGTCAAATACACCGGCTAGTGCTGCAGGCTTATTGGCTCACTGACGCTGATGAGATTAACCCCTTAGGTATCGAAATTCGGTACTGAACGACGAGACGTTTTTCGATGGTATCGCGGCATTTCAGTTGGTGCCTAAAAAGTATCAAACTCGATACCCAGCCCTACATACTACCCTGTTGAAAAAAAAAAAAAAAAAAATCTTTTGGTCCAAAATTAAGTATAATAGCTTTAAGTCTGCACCATTGCTTCTGTTATTTTTGTGTTTATTTCTTTGAAGCTGCTTTAGAAATAAATGTGACTTGACTTTATTATGAACTAAAGTACGCCACATAATTCAACTGCTTCTGCTGCAGATATGCATTTAGACTTCAAGATCTAAAACAAACTAAACATGAGCTGCTTGAAGAGGAAACAAATGAAATCAGATTTGAAGTAGTTTTAGGAGAGTTGAATGACCTTGTTGAGGAAAGTGCGGACGTCGTAGAAGTCCAGCGTGAGCTCAGCGGTGTCCCCCATCCCGCACACAGACAGCGTGAGCTCATCGCTGCTCAGAGCCATGTGATGCATCGCCACACCGACGGTCACCATGACAGCGCAGGAGCACTCCACTGATGAGACACACATGAGACACACGTGAGTCTGAGCTCAGTCACAGCAGAATGGAGTAGCGTTCACGTGAGCGTTCATACCTGTGTCATTGGGGTTTCCCTCCAGACGGCCGGCAGCAATCACATCTCTCGTCCAGAACACTTTCAGCGTCTTGTCTTTGCCAACGAAAGTCAGGCCATGTTTGTTGGAGATGGCGAGGAGACTGGAGCGCTCCTTAGGAAGATCCGCAGACGACTCGAACACACGGATCTTCTTCATCTGACGGAACTGAAAGTCCTGAGAAGCACAGAAGTGCACATCTATACGTCAGTGCCTATTACTGCTGTGCAATAACAGGCTTTCTGCAGGTTTATGAAGGTACACTCAAGGCCTTTTTAAATAAATAAAGTAAAGAAAATTAAAGGAGCAAATGGAATGGAACACAATATGTAAATATGGTGTGAATGTCTGGTTTAAAAGAAAGACCATTTGCAAGAGGCTCTGGATTACAGGTAATACTGCCGTAAATAATGTTTCTTGCACAGAGCGATAGTTTCACTTCAAGACCTCAATATATCGTCAGCAGCCATGGGTATTCATTTTTTGTTGCCTGACATGCTGTTTTGACTCTCAAAGTGGCGGTAGCCATTGATTTGCATTATATGAATCACCAAGGACCACGATTTGAGCTAAAAATCTTCTTTAATGTTCAAAAAATAATAAAAAAATAACTTTCCTACTTCTTGGATGGCCTGAGGGTGAGTATATTAAAGGGATCATATGATGCTATTTTAAAGATAATTATTTTGTGTATTTGGTATAACAGAATATGTTGACATGCTTTAATGTTCAAAAAACACATTATTTTTCAAATACTGTACATGATTTTAGGTTCTCTATGCCCCGCCTCTCTCAAACACGTCATTTTCAACAAAGCCCCCTCCTTTGACAAGCGCAGTCTGCTCTGATTGGCCAGCTGACCCATTGCATTGTGATTGGCCGAACACCACAAGCATGCATCGGATATGTAACACCCCTTACCATAATCACAGCTTCAGCTTTCAAAGTAAATATCAAGACAGTTAATAATGTTGTTAGTTTTACCATCAGTTCAAGCCCGAAAGGGCAACAGAGTCGCGTGACAGACACAGTGATGAAGCAGTACACAAGCCGCGGTTAAGACAGCTGACGTGCGATGATTTCTGACAGGCAGTTCACTTTCCTGTGATGTGACCCTGTTCCCCTCACACACACACACACACACACACACACACGCGACGCGTTACTCTGCGCTGCGCAAAACTCCGCATTTGAACGGTCAATAGCAAATACTTAAACTAATAACAAAACACACTTACAGTCACTGATTCAGAAGCCATCATGATTGTCATAGCAAAGTCAGAATTTACACTTTTATTTTTTTTTTTTATTTAGAAATAGCCTTTGTGCACAGCCAGCCTTGTACTCTTCTAGGTTCAAAAAACTGTTGTCCATAAAATGCGTTGCACAACGAACATCTGGGTTGTGCTGTTCTGTTGTAAATAAATCTTAACCAATGATTCCTAATTGCATCTACTTCCGGAAGGCCAAATAAAGTGCTTTTGCTTTCGTACTGAAACACAGCATCTCCCTGACATGCTGCATCAACACTACTGCTGTTCCTGAAACCACGCCTTCTTTCTTTGCGTGCACATTTGGGGCGACATTATGCTAATATGTCCACATAGTGAGGTAGACATGTGGGGGCGTGGTAGAACGAGCCGTTTTAGGTAGGCGTGGCTGACTCTTAACTTTTATAAAGACTTTAGTCTTTGTTACTTTACAGATCTTCTTTATGCACCGAGAGCTTGTAACACTCCAAAGAGAAAGGACAACTTGAAATCGCATCATATGACCCCTTTAACATTTAGTAAATTAACAAATTTTCATTTTTGGGTGAACTGTCACTTTAATTCAAAGGGAAACCTGATTTTTATTCCCCATTGAAAGATATTGGAATTAAAAGACAAGTCAAAAATACTGAGGAAGATATACATTTTTGGAGTGTACGTAACATTTAATGCCATGACTTCGTGAATTTGAGCCTTTCTGCTCTGATTCAAGACCTTTTTAGGTTTTTTGTGGACCTTAAGAAGACGTCAATAACACAAATAGAATTGTACGGATGACAGTGACGTCATAAGCACAACATGCAATACAAATAAAATCTTTGGTTTTATGGTACTGAAAACACACCAACAATTGCTTCAGGTTCAGGTTTGTGTCAAAAAAACCTCACAGCTTTCACTTTCACTTCACAGCAAGAGTGACATTAACTCTAAAAGAAGCCTGTGCTGATCTGACTTGTTTAAAATCCAAAACACCCCAAAACGGAGACAAATATGAACAAATAATGTGTAGAGAACCTGATGGGAAACTATATTTGGCTCCATTACGCTGTCAAGCTGAGACTCGTTTGAAGTAATTAACAGACATATATGACATTTAATAACCTCCAGCATGTGTTTATGTTGTTAGCTCGTGTGCTAAACAGCTCTAAAATACCTGCATATTCAATCATTTAATGCGGACTAGAACTATTCATATATTATATATATATATTCATATATTCATAAGAATAGAAACTAAACACAGGCACACGCCACATGAACTCATACCGCCATAAACATACATCACATTTACTCTAATAATAATAATAATAATAATAACAATAATAATAATAATAATGAGAAGAAGTCATACCAGTCGGTGTCTCACCTTCATCTCTCTCTCTGGAATAGAGTCCGGATCGTCTCCCATCTTTGCAAAGCTTCACTCGAGCGCCGTCAAGTACAATAACAAGTGAATGTCTAGCTAATAAAGTTATTATTGGCGAACTAATGAATTTATCCTGGTCATCTCAAACGCTCTGCGTGTCAGCAAGAACCCGCGTTGAACTTTAGCAGGAAATGACGCGTGTTTTGACGCGGAAGCGTGTCATCACAATCTCGTCACACGGTAGCGACCTCTAACGGCCAAACGCAGTACAGCAGCAGCGCTCATGAACGCAACACCGACTATTCACGTTGATAGCCTAGTATTTGGGATATCTTCCGATTTAATGCATAATGCATGATAAAATTGTGCAAGTGGCTCTTAGAAGGTCTACGTGAGGCGCACATTTGAACATTAAACTACTGTCCTCTTGCAAAGAACAACTTGTTCTTTAATAGCCTAATAAAGTGACTTTAAAGGGGTCATATGATGCTGCTAAAAAGATTTTGAATTTGTTTTGTGTATTTGGTGTAATGAAATGTGTTTATGCAGTTTAAAGTAAAAAAAAAAAACACATTATTTTCCACATACTGTACATTATTGTTTCTCCTCTATGCCCCGCCTTTTTGAAAAGCGTAGATTTTTACAAAGCTCATCGGTCTGAAAAAGGGAGGTGTGCTGTGATTGGCCAGCTATCCAGTGCGTTGTGATTGGCCGAATACCTCAAGCGTGTGACGGAAATGTTACGCCCCTCACCATACTGTTGTATTTCCTCAGCGACCAGCACGGATCAGCTCTAGGCATGACGAAGCAGATATCGTCCTCTTTTGGAAGACCAAACAAAGTAGTTTCGCTTTCACAACGAATCACACAGCGCCTTCAGGATTTGGCGGCGGCAACAACAATACTACAGCGAGAATAAAAGTTACGCCTTCTTTCTTTGGTGAACATTTGGGTGGCATTATGCAAATCTTCCCACATCGTGAGGTAGACATGTGGGGGCGTGTTAGAACCAGCCGTTTTAGGTAGGAGTGGTTGACTCTTAACTTTTATAAAGAATATCTCTTTGGATTTGAGACTTTAGTCTTTGCAACTTTACAGATCTTCTTTATGCACCAAGAGCTTGTAACACTCCAAAGAGAAAGGAAAACTTGAAATCGCATCATATGACCCCTTTAATGTTGGCTACTTCTCTCTAATTAGACACAATCAATATTGCAATAGAAATATTTAGACTCATATTCACATTTATATTCTTTGATGACAGAGAAGCAACCAAAACTCACTTTGGCTAAGATTGTGGCAATGTTCTCTCAAGTTATGAACAAACATTCTTCCAGCACGTTAATAGAACGCTTGTTCCAAGTTTTTTAGTTGTTCATAAAGTTCTCAAAACGTTAGTCCAAAAACACTATTAAACATTGTTTATGGAACGTTTTTCTGAAACATTTAGTTAGACGTTCAGATGGTCCAGAAAACATTCAAAATTTGCAAAATTATTAAATTGAACATTCATTTTATATTTTCTTAAACATTAAAATAATCAAGCCAATATATATATATATATTGATTAAAAATATTATGGGTTGACATTTTACGGAAAGGGCATCCATACATGCTATTACTAATAATAATGATCAAAGAAACTGAGTAAAAGGATTGTTTAGTGAAATATGTATTTTGAAAGCAAAGCATATTCACAAGGACATTTAACCCTGTGTTTATGTCTTTTTGACCCAGAGAGGATATTCTTTTCCCCAGAAATGCCAAACTTAGACTTTGCTCACACAGGGTACACCATAAAAAAGTCAACTCAACTAGCAACTGACAACTTAAAACTTTTAGTTCATCTAATGAATAAAAGGCAGTCCATATTGAATTGTAAAACATCTGTCACATCAACTAAAAATGATTTAATAATTATCAATACTACACATCTTTAGCGATCTTCTTTCTTATATAATTGTAAACATGCTGATAGACAAATGGTTTAAATCACAAGATGCAATGAGATGCATTCAACACATGATTCTCAAACATGGTGAGGATCAACAAATGTTAATTCAGTAAAATATGAACTAATTGATCCATATGACAGCTGACAGTGACAACACCAGCAGCAGCATAAATTAAGCTATAGTAAAATGTCAAACAATGATAATATTTTAATAATAATTACCACAACATGTTTTCAAGCTGCAGTGCATGCCGGGAACTTGCTCAATATTGTTCAAAGTAAAATTATTTGTTTAGATAACTCTTTTGCTAGCATGTTTAGAGTACTCTTGATTAGTTCACACAAAATAATAAACTGACGCCTCCTACTAAAAATCCTTTACATTAGAATAACTTTTCTCAAGTTGGATTTGTTTTTGACAGTGTATAACAACTTTAAAAAAATGCACGTTGGCCAAAATTATTGGCACCCCTAGAAGTATATTCCCATTCATATTTACATTTTTTTTAAAGTGGCGGTAAGAAAATAGCTAAAGCATTGAAAATCCCCATTTCCACCATCTGAGCAATAATGAAGAAGTTCCAATCAACTAAAGACGATACAAATCTGCCTGGAAGAAAGAGGAGGTGTGTCTATATCATCCTAATTCACGGTAATGAGGAGAGTTTGAGTGGCCAAAGACTCTCCAAGGATCACAGCTGGGAAATTACAGAGATTAGTTGAGTCTTGGGGTCAGAAAGCCTAAAAAAATATATAGCAGCCCTTACATCACAATGTTGTTCGGGAGGGTTTCAAGAAAAATCTTCTTCACTCATCCAAATACAATCTCCAGCATATTCAGCTGTCAGACACGACTGGATCTTCAAATAGCACTGGCTTCTATGGTCAGACGAAACAAAAAAAAAAGAGCTTTTTGGCAGCAAACCCACCAGGATGGGTTTGGTGCAAACAAGGACAAAAAGTACCCAATGCCCACAGCTGTATCTTTAATCTTGTGGGCCTATTTTCTGCCAGAGGTCCTGGACATCTTGTTCAGATACATGGAATCATGGATTTTAGCAAATACCAACAGCTAAAATCTAAACTTGACTGTCTCTTTTGGAAATCGTATAATAGGCTGTGGTTGGATCTTTCACCAGGACAATGATCCAAAACAAACATCAAAATCAACACAAAAATGTGTCACTAATCACAAAATGAAGCTTTTGCCAGAACTGTCCCAGTTCTCTGACCTGAACCCTACAGAAAATAAGTGGGGTGAACTAAAGAGAAGCACCATCAACATGGAGATGGGAATCTGAAGGGATTCTTTATGAGGGAATGATCGCTGATCTCTTGTCAGGTGTTCTCCAAACTCTTCAGGCATTATAGGAGAAAACTCAGAGCTGTTATCTTGGGAAAAGGACGTTGCAATAATTGGGTGGCAATAATTGTGCCCAACGTGAACTACAGAAAAAAATGTATTTCACAATGAGATTTTCACACATTTTCCATTGTTTTACTTCAATGCAAGGTTAGAATTTTGTGAATTTTTTGAATAAACGATCAAAAGGATAAACAATGCTGATTTATTTTTTCGCATTCACCTTTGCTCATATTTACCAAGGGTGCCAATATTAGTGGCAATGTAGATAGATCGATAATGCTATAGCTTACTATAACCACATACATCGATTCAATCTTTGTTTCAACTTTGGAGCTGCTTGCATCATAGGCTTCATTAATTTTAGCTTAAACCTCAGCCAAAATTATCCACAAATAATGCTTTTTTTCACTCAAGAACTGAGGTGCATAAACTCAGATCAATGAGATTAATCAACTCCAAAAGGAAACCCAAAACCTGTGCTAAATGAACAAGCTGACAAAAATAGGATAATGAGAGATTCATAAGCAATTTCTTGTACACCAAATTAGCTTTTTCAGCAAACAAGAAATGATCGTCACACTCACACACCAAAGACACTGGGAATGAAAGAGATTTTATTTGTGACAATGACAGTGACATGTTGCAGTAGACATAATTGTTTCTTATTTGAATAAAAAAGCAGTTTAATGGTTCATTATAAACTTTCGTAAAGAACTTGCATGAAAGCGCGTTGTGGCGATGCTACGCTATAGGCAAAGCTCAGCTATAAGTACTTCAATGTTTGAGTCAAAAATCCTCAAACACCTTCTCCCTCTGATTGTCGGCACTCGGAGCTCGAGGTTTAGCGGCTCCCATTGAATTCCACCAACCATCACACAAACGTTTAAGTGCTGCCATTATTTACTACAAGGAGAAACACACACGTAAGTAGTGCAGACGGGACACGAGTCCCACGAGAACTGCTCATTGGATCGATCTGTGGAGAAACAGCATGCAGTTATAGGCAGATCATTAATGTGCATATTAATTTGAATAATTAAACAAATTCATTCGGCTGCACAGCATAGCTACCTACAGAGAAATATGCAATTACGCTAAAACACTGTGCTGAATCCTCGGGGTGTTTTAACTCCAAAATCAAAAGAATAAAACAAGAAATGATCATTTGCATAAAGAAGATGAAGGGCCGAGACATTAGCATTGCACTTTCTGATAGGATGAACACCTGGAAACAGCTGTTTTTGTTACATTCATTGGCCATTACTGTGATAGGTTATTTGTAATGTGGCAAGAGCCAAATGATGAAATTCTGGACCACTGCAATCTGTGAATATATTACTAAAGTTATTAATATGTTCTGTTTGACAGAGTTTGCATTTCATCATGCACAGATGTTCCTTCACAAACACTCGTCTCATTCTCACACGCACGAGCAAAACCTCAGAGCTGAGCATTAGTGCTGATATTCGGAAAACGCTCAGCCTTACTGAAGGAGCTTCTACGCTACTGTACCGACAGAAATCTATAAATTAGCACATTACATACATTTGAACAGCTGCAACAAACATCTTCGCGCTCTACAAGTTGGTAAAGGATCCACGTTATCTAGTGCATGAATTCAGAGACACTTCGCTTCAAAAATAAAGCTGGAAAATGGAGACAAGATACTTGGGAGATTGGCATACAGATATAGGGGTTTCTGGATAAATAATTAAGTATATAAAAGACGTGCATAAAAATACTAGTGTAAGACTGGCCTTAGTGATCATATGTTAATTCCAGCACATTTTAGTGGCAGCCAGCCAACTATTTCTACCTTTAGAAACCTATTGCTATCACTCTAAATAGTCACAGACTACATAAATATGAAATCGAATGGCATTAATCATACCGTACGAGCCATCTGTCAGTTCTGTTCAGAATCTTCAGGTGTGTTGAGCTGTTTTTAACATGACAAACTAACAGCTGTGATGAACATCCAGTAATTTGCATAATTTCCCACAGTGTTCACAAATCATTATTTCCATCGCACTAAAAACATTCTGAATTGAAGAGTTATGAATGGTATCAGTAGTCACAATAAGGCACAAGTTCTTC
Source organism: Sinocyclocheilus grahami (assembly GCF_001515645.1). Taxonomy (NCBI): domain Eukaryota; kingdom Metazoa; phylum Chordata; class Actinopteri; order Cypriniformes; family Cyprinidae; genus Sinocyclocheilus; species Sinocyclocheilus grahami. Next base: position 143,217 of record NW_015505997.1, read on the forward strand.
AACCGCAACAAAATCAAGGCCATTATTCCTTCTCATTAAGATATGAGACGGGCATCTTTCTAACTGACTCAAGCTTGAATAAAATGCTCAGGCTACTAATAATAAAACAGGAGAAGAGGGTGAAGATGAAGTTTTGAACTCCCCACAAGAAAGAGACACCAAATCTTCAAGATTCTCACAGAAAAGCACAAATATGTCCTTAGTTTAGTCTTTGTCAGTGTTGATCAGAATCATGACAGCTGTCAATCAACGGCACTGATGAGGCACTTTAACACACAACAACCGACAGTGCAAAATAAACCCTTGTGCGTCAAATCAGTAGATCTTAACATCCCGATTAAAGATGAATTTCTGAAAAAAATCAACATACCTGGAGATTCTGATAACTACAGTATTAAAAGCATGACAAATACACAACGCTCTTAAAGCTTCAGAGATAATATGACATTTTGTCATTAATCTCAAAAAGAACATTCATATTTCTCCCCAAAATCAAAGAAATTAGATTTCTCATGAAGAAAACACAAATATCAAGTGTATTCCAACCCCACTTGAAATTCATATGGCCAGAGATCATTTCGAGATGATTTCAGGGTGTATGTGGGTGTGTTGTTCATCACCCATAGTGTGGAAAAATTACTGTACATGTTGGGCAAAACACTCGTTCTTGAGTAAACAAAATTTAGGGCTGCACGATTAATCACATGCGATTGTCATGCGCATCTTGTCAGTAAAGCCGGTTCTGTGATTAGTAGTAAATCTCCATCATATGCTTTCAGATGGAGCAGCATTTACTACACAGTTCACTGACAAGTTCACTGACAAGCTACGCAAAATCGCGTTCATAATCGCAGACGATTTAATCGCGCGATTATGAAATCGAAGAAATCGTTCGCAATGACAGCTGTTTGCGTAGCTTCTCAGTGAACTACGGCTCTGTGTAGTAAATGCTGCTCCATCTGAAAGCATGTGAAAATACCATTTACTAACATTTTTTTACTCCAAACTTCGTAACGTCAGTCGAGTGTTTGAAATAAATCCTTCTGTGAGATGATGTGGCTTCTTACACAGAATAAGGCACGCAACATATTTCAAAGTATTCTAAGCAGTGATAAGGCTATGTCGATTAGCATTGCATTATTATATACTTTATTATAATAAAAATTATAATAAGACGAACTCAGATAAACCATATATTGTCATAGTCGTGTGTTTATTAGTCACGTTGAATTAATGAAACCAGTCAAATCTTCTGTTTATTCAGCAACCGCTATCCACCTTTTTCTTGCCGTAAAAATGGGCGCGGCCATTTGTAATTCTGGTCTAATATGCCTCCAGCTATTTTTAGCTGTACAAAACAGTTAGTCTTGCTGCTTGATACTGAAAATGGGTGTGTCTTACCATATTATTTTAATGTATTATCTTAATTATGAACACAATGGCTTGTAGTGCAAACAGTTTTAGCATTTACTGCACGCTGTTATTCTTCTCGTTATTTCCCTATAGCGGCTAATGAACCGGAAGTCTCGCCCATAGGCTTACTTCTGCATTGAAGAAAAAGGTGGATAGGGATTTCCTGGGTTTCTTCTGAGAGGCGTATTTGGAGTTTCCTCGCGAGAGCGCCCTCTGGCCTTCAGATGGAGATTTACTACTGATCACAGAACCGTGCTTCACTGAAAGATACGCATGACAATCGCTGCTTCTGCCTAATCGCGATTTATCGCCTTTGCGTTAGAGCAGCCCTAAAACAAATCCAATTTGTGTCACCTTTAAGATGCTGAAGCATGGGGAGGGTTTGTTTTGTTATTGTCTTCTAGACTAGTGCATGTGTCAGAAACATATAAGGAACAGAAAACGCTTCGCACATAAAGCAAAACCTACGTGAGGAGTGAACAGAATCACTCAGAGACACGGACATCGCTCTTAGTGCTGCTCACAAACGAACAGTCGAACCACGCAGCTGCTCTCCATCACCTCCTTAAACTCGTCAAGTGCAAATGTAATGAAGCCAGCTAGAATTATCAAACAGTTTACAGTACAGAACAACCCCACCACTTCAATTCCAGACAGCAACACACCGTGAAAACCCGACCGGTTGACTATTTCATTCAGGAAAATGTATCACTTCTTTGTCTGACAAACAGTCCTTACATAAACCGTAGCAGTTTTGTTTGTTTTTCGGGGATGTAGATTATAATCGAGGCTGTAAAGTTGTATGTGATCTGGCATGCAAGCAGTGGAAGTGAGCGCTCATTCTAGCAGCGTCAGCGTGCGTTTGTAACGAAAGATTGGCAAATGTCTGATGCTATCTGTGTGTCGGCTGGTCATGTGAGCGTTCAGATCAGGTCAAACACACGCAGGCATTGCTCTTCTGAAGGGACGATCACTCATGTACCAGTTAAATGCGTGAAGATGATGGAACTATTCTAAACAAGCTATCAGATCTACTGCACTAAAAACTGAACATGAAATTTCACTATGAAATGCATAATTTCAGCTTCAAATGCTCTAAACGCAGCCAATTCTCTAGATAGTAAATGAATCTCAAAAAACATGCCCAGATCACACAAAAATACATTTGGGACCATTATGGTTGCAAAATCAAATAATTGATTTCAAATTCTCATTATCAAAAAAAAAATAATTAAAAAATTCACTGCATTAATCAATGATTCTAATACATTACTCTAAAAATTTACATAAAAACAAAACTAAATACATTTAATAGTTACACATTAATTCCAAATTGTTTATTTGTGCATTTATTAATATATTTTTATATTATTATTTTAGATTAATATAAATATTTTAATGGGGCTTAACTGTCACACAAATAATGGCACAAATTTACATGCACTAATTTTTATTACCCAAACGAATCCAATCTGGTTTCAGATTCTGTTCCCTAAATGCCATTCACATGATGACATGTGCTATTTGTGTCAGAAGAACTTTTTTATTTTTAAATTTTTAGCAAATGTTTAGTGAATATTCAGTCTCATCCACTGATCAGTCCTTAAGATGTAAGTCATATAAAGTAAAACATATATAAACTGTGCATGTTATGCATGCTATTACTGAATCTGATTAAAAAAATAGTCTCTTTCAAGTGTTTCATACTTAAATTTATCTTGTTGATTGTATTATTTCACTTTTGGATTGACAGCAATCAATCCAATTTAGCTATCAATTATTATTATAAACTGATTTTTTGGATGCATGTAAACATAGCTACTGATATGAATGTTAATGGTTCTTGTAAAAGCTTCATCTTTATTGTTTTTCCTCTTGATTTTGGGGTGTAAAGTGATCTGGTCATGTTTTAGTGAGATTCACTGCTGCATTTATGGCAAAGTGATCTCAAGAACGAACGTAATATCATTCTAAACGTAATATAATGTTTCACAATGAAGGCCAGCCGCTGTGTCACTGGCATGATTTCCTCCCACGACCCGTGACTTCTGCTCTCTGGAGCACATGATGAACATCCTGCCGAATCCAGTGTTTGAGGAAAGTCAAATGCACTTGAATAAGGTTGTGTGTTCTTCATGAGTGATGCCTGTGTGTGTTTGATTCCTCCCTTCAGCGTTTATTCACATAGTAGATATGAACTGAAGGCCGTTTTCTCCAGTCTCACTGCCCATTTATTCTCAGGCCGTCCACAAACTCCTCCTCCTGCTGCCTCTCAGGAGGTGTGGCCACAGTGGCCCTGCCCTCAGCTCCGGGTTTGACAGGCCCCGCTCCCAACGTCCCGTCTGCGCTGTCAGTCTGGGCTTCTTCCTCCTCGGCCTGCGTCTCCTCGCCTCCATCCCGTGGGAGATCGGGGCCGTCGCCATCCAGTGGTAAATGAGTTCTCGCGGCTTCTTTGCGCTCGGCGTAGAGGCTCAGGCCCGAGGGAAGCAGGTTCTTAAAGTCTGTCTCAAAGGGCAGCTGAACGCCCACCGGGAGGCCACCGATGCCCAGACTGATGCCTGCCGCCACCGACGAGCCCTGATAAACCTCCATCCCGTCTGGCAGCATGGACTGGATCTTGGGAAGCCAGCGCTTCCGCACGCGCCGTGCGTTGGTGCACATGTCAGCGGCGATGACGTTCATCTCGCTTTCCTTAAAGTTGGGCGCGAAGTTCTGACAGTAAACTAGAAAAAAAGAGTGTATTATTAAGAGCTTGAATGAGAATGAAACTAAAGCTGCATGATTGGTGAGCAATTAACAGTTAATGATGAATTCACATTCTGCATGATTACACAGCCCTGCATCCTGAGAAGTTTTTTGCTGAGTTGCAAACATGGCTTGTATTATCTAATTTGATAATGCTGAGTTCAAAAATATCAATAAAATACTTCCATCATGTACAGACTTTTCACAAAATAATAGAGAATATTTTTTCAAATTATATACACTACCAGTCAAAAGTTTTTGAACAGTATGATTTTTAATGTTTTTTAAAGAATTCTCTTCTGCTCACCAAGCCTGAATTTATTTGATCCAAAATACAGCATAAGCAGTAATATTGTGAAATGTTTTTACTATTTAAAATAACGGCTTTCTATTTGAATATATTTTGAAATGTTAGTGTTACATAATCCTTCAGAAATCATTCTAATATTCTGATTTGTTGTTCAAGAAACATTTATTATTATTATTAATATTTAAAACAGTTGAGTACATTGTTTCAGGATTCTTTGATGAACAGAAAGATCCAACGATCAGCATTTATGTGAAATAAATAGCTTTTGTAACATTATACACTATACCATTGAAAAGATTGGAGTCAGTATAATTTTTTTTTTTTGGGGGAACTTTTCTTTTTTTTTTTTTTTAGCAAGGATGCTTTAAATTGATAAAAACATTATGATAAAGACAGAAAAAACCTGAATAAATTCTACTCAGCTGTTTTCCACAAAATAATAATAATAGTTTTTTTGAGCAGCAAATCAGAATATTAAGAATTATTTCTGAAGGATCATGTGACTGGAGTAATGATGCTAAAAATTTAGCTTTGAAATCAGGAATAAATTACATTTTTAAATATATTTAAAAAGAAAACAGTTATTTTACTTTTTTAAAAATTGTACTGTTTTTGCTGTACTTTGGATCAAATAAATGCAGGCTTGGTGAGCAGAAGAGACTTCTTTAAAAACATTAAAAATCTTTTGACTGGTAGAGTATGTAACAGCTTTAATGACTTTAAATGACAAATGTCAGTAGTTTTGACATGACAAAAAGAAGTATTCGTTTAACTTACACTCTAAAAAATGCTGGGTTGTTTCAACCAAACTTTGGGTCAAATATGGACTAACCCAACTTTGGGTCAAATATGGACTAACCCAACTGTTGGGTTAAATTTTTACATTTGAAACAACACAGCATTTTTTAGAGTGTACAAACTGCAGAGGAGTGGAATATACGTTAAAATACTCCACTGAATGTAAAAGAAACATAGATATAAATTTATAAATAAATAAGCCTTTTCACAAAATCTGTGATTTTCTGTGAAAATGGGCTGAGAATTGAACTAATAGCTCAGAGGAAGACAGGAATCATGTGTTTGTTCAGTTTCAGTTTCCTGCTGATTAACAGATAATATAAGACTTCTTCACCTTACTTGGCTGTCAAAAGCAAAAATGCTACGAAATGCATTATATTTAGTAAAGAGTGTGACATGCTTCACCAAAACAGACACTATTTTTGGATGAAGTATTAGATTTCATTCAGCAGATGCGATGCAGGGTGGAGTAATGAATGTTGGTTTGAACATCACTAATGATTATATAGAGCGTAACGTACGTTTGACAGCGTTCAGGACTCGACTGTCCAGTGGTTTTCTGCTGGGGTCGCTGGTTGACGATCGGATCCCCGTCCCACAGCTGTTTGCTAACGTGTTCCTGCAGGTTTCACAAGCAGCCAGCACAGGGTGCAGTGGAAAGCAAAGCCATGAGACCAAAACACTCAATATCTCAACTGCACATAACTGGAGCGAGTAATATGGAGCAAATTTTGTGCCAATATTCATCAAACAAATCCACCGTTTTGCAAATAAATACAATCTGCTTTGCAAATACAAAACTCTATTTGAGAGAAAATGCAGAGGTATGGACAAATATATTTATTGTGTGTTACAACTGTGAGATTCATTTGCCTTTTTATGATGAAACTTGGCTTGATTTTCTCACAAATGCAATTGAGCAACTTCCTTTTCCAAAATCAGCAGATGACGCTGTCTGTCAATTTACGCTAGTCTCCCGAGACCCGAAAAAACTTCTCTGACCCTGACAACCTTTTCAGGGAGTACAGCAGACAAACATGAGTGGGGAACAGGTGAGATTTGTTTGATGAATATTGGCACAAAATTAGCTCCATAGCGTAACGCTACACAATATGACGGTTTGGTACACAACTCATGTTTAAAGTCATGGTTCGGTATGTTTTCGGTGCAGCACATGGAAAAATACAACATAAAAGTGCTTCTTCAAACACCAGCCTCTGGTCTCCTTCCTTTACACTTTTTTGCTAACCTTGGAGGCTTGCCTTAAAGTGGCGTTGGTTTAACAGAGACTCATTTACTGTCAGCAGGTCCGGCGCGATCTCAACTGTCGCTCTAGGCAAAACCCTACCGTGCCGCCGCCACTTCACATTAACAATTAAACACGATCTTTAAGATGCATGTGAAAGACTGGAGATTTTGTTTATTGGTACAACTGCATTAAAATAAAGCAGACACGGGCGTGTTTTCTGATTATTATAATTTTTTCCTGCTGCAAGGTAAAAAAATGAATTAATAAAAAATAACTACTATAGCTGCAAAAGCAAATTAAGTGTATGTACAGGCCTGAAGTGGCCATGGGAAGATTTGGGAGAATTCCCGGTAAGCAGCTCGACAAGCGTTGTTCAGGACACGGAAAGCACAAGTCTCTGTAGTTCATTTTCACTAAGAGACATAGAAATCTGTTCAAGCCATGCTCGTACAGCCGAAATCCCTATTCGTAGTCAGGGTGTAATTTGAACAAGCTGGGTCAGGGTCCAGCACCTCCGAATTCCGATAACCTCATTTGGAGGATCCCCCTCCTCACACACCATTGAAAGATGTTCGTGTCAGGGTTATTATAGTTTTTATTTTAACATCGCTTTCAATTTTCTTTTATTGGTTTCATTAATAATTTTGTTATTTTTAGTTTAGTTTTTATTTTGTGTACATATTTATAGCCTATTTAGTTTTTATACAGTTTAGCTTCAGTTTTAATTTTAGTTTTAGTAATTAAAGTTTAGCAGAATTAAAAGAACACTTCCAGAGCGCAGACCAAAGGCATTTTAATTTAAGCTTATTGACGCAAACCTCTAGCGACACAAAATTAAAGCATGCCGAGATTGATTAGAAAACGATTATTTATTGATTGTTATTTTTAGTTAGGTGTTCAATAACTGCTTTTGGCTTCAGTTTTATTTATTTAGATTTTTTTAATCTTTCTTTCTTTCTCTAAATGCCTTTTTAGTAAAATACAGTTCTTAAAACAACATATTTGACCATTTAAACATGTATACAACATTTCTTACATTTAAACTAGTTTAACAAGCATTTTAAAATGAAGTAAAAATGAAACATTTAATCGTAGCAAAAAGACTGATGCAGCTTGTTTAGGTGACTTGGTTTGCTTTGTATAAAATAAAATGATTTACAGCAAAGAAACTGTTTTATAAATTAAATAAAACATACACAAACCTATATTTGACCAAAGAAATGCAAGTCGGCGGCACTGAGAACTACTCTCACCTGAAGAGAATGCAAAATATCTGCGCTCATTACAAACACTGGGTTGTTGCGACTCTCCTGTCCCAGGAGCTGGGTTACACAAAAACTACCCAAACACAAAAAAATGCTGCAATAAAATAACCATGATTTTTAGAGTATATGTGCATACTATAAAAGCAACTGATTCAAGCTGGTAATCACTTAAGTGGGTCCACTAAATGATTGCGCGAATGCTCCATTACCTCTCCATCCTCTGATCACTTGCCGGATCCGTCAACCCGCTTTATTCCGGAACCTCGCAATTTACAAATTAAACACTGTTTGTAGCATTATAAATGATAAAGGCTAAATATAGGCTACCTGGCAAAAAAAACCAAAATGTGGTTTTGGTCCAAAACCATGTTTTTTTTGGATGTACGTGGATGTATCCACCTGTGTCTCCCTCACGTTTTCTCTCACAGTAGGCTATAATCTTACCTTTCAGAAGCGCGTATCGGGCTTTAAAACTCATCAGACATCACCAGTAGCAAAAGTCATTCATGTCCGGATAGTTTTATTCATTTTGATGACATTTATGGAAGTTCATGAGGGTGGTTTGCATGTGACGCCGTTCAGGTGGGGCACAGCGAGGGAGCGGCATTACTATGAAGCTAATGGCGCTTTTCCACTGCATGGTACGGCACGGTACGGCTCGGTACGGTTCACTTTTGGGGGGTTTTCCACTGGGTACAGTACCTGGTACCTGGTACTTTTTTTAGTACCTCCTCGGTTGAGGTTCCAAGTGAACCGTACCATTACCAAAACGTGACGAGTAAACTCTGCTGATCACGATTGGCCGGAGAGAATCGTCACTACCTGCGTCACTGAACTTGCGACACAAACACAACAGAACCACTAGATTTAAATCAGCACAGCCAGCGAAGGATCGAACGCACGCAACTGTTTTGAACAAGCACCTTTTTTAACAACCAAAAAGTGTCTGTTTCGTTGTCTGTTGAGGAAGTACAGACGTTCCTCTCGTTGATAGCAGAGGAGCGGATCCAGAGAGAGCTTGACGCGGAGTGAAAAAGTTTTTTAGGAGTCACGGCAATAGAGGCGGCGCAACTATAACGACATGTGAATAATCCCACCCACTCTAAAGCGGTACTGAACTGCAGTGGAAACGCAAACCGAGCCGTGCCGTGCCGTACCGTACTGAGCCGTACCGAGCCGAGTGGAAAAGCTCCACAAGTTAATTTAGAGTTAGAATAACTAAGGGGTGATAACTGGTTGATATGAGTGCAATAATTCCAAAGAATGCCCAAAAGATAAACTAAAATATCTGTCCTTTTTGCCGCCCTGACTGTGCTGCTGCCCCCACCTGCCGCCCTAGGTTTCCTAACAGCAGCTGTGAGTCCTTCATTATTTTTCAGATGTGGTCACAACATCAAAGTATAGCGATATAGACTATCATTCCATCCATGTGCAGAGGTTAAATGCTGGATTCGTTCAGTACACACATGCATGTCAAAGCGAATGAGACATACAAATACATGTACCGTCACACCCCTGCAGACAGCGGTGATTTGATGTGAGGTCACACACCTGTCAAAGAAGGTGGCGAGGAGCCTGCGCAGCAGCACCTTGTGTTTGACACCAGCACACAGATGACAGTTCATCAGCTGACCTCTGGTCATGAACACACCTGTGCCTGAACAACACAGAGAGATGGGACAGTAATCAGCTCCAGTGCATGAACAACATCTGTGGCAAGACAGATAGCACAGGTGAACAAGGTAAAAATGTTAACTTATAGATCAATCAAAGATTTCTGAGATGTTTTGTGTAAATATGCAAATGAGGCACTATCTAATTAAATATGCATTAATCAGCACACATTTCCAGCACATAAATCTGAACATTATATAAAGCCATATTAATAGTTCTTGTTTTATTTTGTTGTCATATATTAGAGTTAAAAGAGTTTCCACGGGGGATTTTGGATTTCTCTTTTTATCACTCCATAAATCAGAAAATACTCTCAACAGACAGAAAACAAATACATTTTCACCACGTTTTTAGGAGTAAAATGTTGTATAAATCAACGTAAATCATGATTTATGAACAAACCCCTCAGTAAAAAACCTTCAGAGTATAGATAGGAATACAACTAACATTTGGTGTATGTTATAGAAAAAAACCTCTTTAAAGATATGGATTGAAATTGCAATAAAATAAACACTTAAATGTGTATTTTGGATGTTTTCTGTCCGCTAGTCTGACAGTCTGCAAGTCTCTGAAAATTTTAATCTGAAGTTTTTAGGAAATGGCAAGGTTCATTTTGGTTGTAAAATGGTATAACCTCAAGAAAATGTGACTTTTTGTAGAAACATTACATAGATTTAATTCATTCTGCTGGAGTGGTAAAGTGTGTCCATCTTTCTTTAAGCAGTCAAACTATAGTTTTCAAGGTGGATGATCTGCTTCAGGTTGATACATTGTAAAAAACAATTTTGAAGTTGTCAATAAAACAAAGATTATTCAAGTATTTGTAATTTTACAAGAAAATACTACTTCAGTCTTTCTAATTCAAAATTCACATTTAATTCAATGTTACTTGCTGTTTCTTTGTAATTATTTGTGAAATTTACTATAATTTACTTTGAAATAGTTTTCACTCAGAAAAGGTTTCAAAGTAAATCCTATAAACCAATTTGTTTTCTATCACACAAGTTAAAAGGTTTAATGATCAGGAGTTATACTTTCAGAGATGGTTTTGAGTGAACATTTTTGAATAAACATTTTTAACATTTCTGCCTGTTAGACTTACATCGCAAGGGCTTTACTAGTAACAAGGGGCAAAATCATTCATTATGATCTTCTACATTGGATAATGAGCTTCGGTTGTGTTCCTTCTTCATGATATCATCTCATTTTTGTTAACTTTCATATAGGGTTGATTGAGTGATTTCACCAACCTGCCACCAGTTCCAGTTTCTCTCCGGGGTCTCCCTCGGTGTAGAGTTTGGGATGGCATCGGTAGCCGATCTGACTGATGAGACTAGCGGGCAGAGCCACCAGATCTCTGCGGATCAGCACACACGAGCGGTTCTCCAGCGACACCGGCATGACCGCCATCTCCGGCTTCTCTGCCACTGAAAGAGACAGAGTCCCGATAACATTCAGAACCTCTTATACGGCCTCAGATCACGAAAAATTAGGGCTGCACAATTAGTCGAATTTCTAATCGCGATAACAATTATGGATGCCACAATTACGTAATCAAGGGAATAATCGTGCAGACCTACGACAAATCATGCCGTGAAATCAATACGTTTGAGAACTCAACACTGTTTTAGTCCATCTAAACAGATGCTTATAAGTTCTGCACATAGTAAAAAATTATGCATACACTCAATATAATCTATTTACTTTAACTCATCAAAATCATTTAACCAATTTCAACTTCATTTTTAAGGCGAGTCACTACAGGCAAACATTTTTTCATGCATCTGTCAATTTTGAGATTTTGGGCTATTTGGCTTTTCATAAAGTGTTGTTTCAAACTACTGCAACTTTCAAGAAAACATCTGAAATACACATTTAAGTGTTTATTTTATTGCACTTTATCTACATGTAGATGATACAAAGTATGTGAAAACTGTATTTGGAGTAACATTTGCTAATTGGGGCCATTATTATTCATTTTTGCCTTGATCTTTAATCCTGTAATATTTTAAATGTAACAGTGTCTGTAAATGTTTTACATAAAATGGGTTATTAATACATTTTTAATTATGATGACTGATTTACTAGCACTATGCCCTGAGAATTACCATCCAACTATAGAAAAATTACATTTCACTACATGCTTTTGACTGAGTGTGTTCTGGAGAAAGCCACACTGTAATAATTCATCAGGTTATCTTTAGCATATGTCTCTGATATCACAGTTAAACAGACATCATGAACCGCCCAATGTTCACACTTCTGCTCACGGGTGTTTCTTTGCTGCCTATTTTATGTCTCACAACAGCTTTTTTTTTTTTTTTTACAGCTCACTAACAATTCGGACAGTTGTTGTAATGAACTGCTTATAAGTTTAGTGATGAAATGTGACTAAAGACCAGTCCTGGACCTGAACTGGCCCCTACAACCCACTGCAAAAGACATCCTGAAATATAATTAGGTGTATTAGTTTTACTTTTGGCTTTTAAAATTGTCTAGACAACGTCACATGCCTGTAACCTATTTAACAGCAACAGAAGCAACCTCTGGTTTACTAGTGAATGATATGATACGATCCCAGTGTAATATATTCATTATTCCATTACTAGTGGGCACGGTTACTCATTACATTTACTACCATTCAAAAGTTTGGGGTTGGTAGGATCAATGTTTGTGAAAGAAGTTTCTTCTGTTCACCAAGGCAGTATTTAGCTGATCAAAAATACAGTAAAATATTATAATTTAAATAACTGTTTTCTATGTGAATATAAATGTAATTTATTGCTGTGATCAAAGCTAAATTTTCAGCATCATTACTCCAGTTTTCAGTGTCACATGATTCTTCAGAAATCATTCTAATATGCTGATTTGCTGCTCAAAAAACATTTCTGAAAACAGTTGTGCTACCAAATATTTTTTGGAAACTGTGATGCATTTAATTTTTCAGTATTCTTTGATGAATAGAAATTTCAAAAGAACAGCATCTATTTGAAATAGAAACGATGCAGGTTATCAAAAGGCAGAATTCATGAAACATTAAACTTCCCCTCCTGTCAGCCAGTTTTTAACTGGCACATTATCACTTTTCAAACCATCTGCCACATGCTGAGCAATCCATCTCTAAACCAAAGTAACCTCATATAACATTTGCCTGTCATTCAAACCATCAGAAATGACACACAATCAACAGCAGACGAGAGTCGGACAGAAGAAGAAGCTGCCGTACTTCCGTAAGGGTTGGCCGAGCGGCCGCACAGCTGGCTGTAAGTTTCATCTGCATCGAACGGCTCTTCCTCAAACTCCTCGTCTTCGTTCTGGTAAGACGTGGGGCTGTCAGTGGTCGGGAGGCTGGACGCTCCCGGACTGGAACGCTCTCCCAGATACGCCGGAGCCCCAGGCGGAAACGCCCCCACCGAGAACAGGAGTGCGGCCCGTGCCGAACGTGTCCCGTCACTAGCTCGTTTGGCCAGCGGCTCCTCCAGCTTGATCCTGCGGGCCTGCGATGGCAGCGAGGGTGACCAGCCGGCTGGCACCAGCGGGTGGGTGCTGGGACTCTGCGGGCCCGAGTTGGGCTCGTCCATGGCGGCTGTGGCCGAGTCGCAGTGCGGCGAGTTGGCTTTGAACATCAGGTCCATGCCGCGCTCCACGATGTGCTGGATTTGCAGGTATCCAGCTGTGTACATCACAACCAGCTGCTCGCTGGCGGCCATGGTCAGCTTCCCCGTGTAGCAGAAATTGAGGATCTGCTGGAAACAGGCCGGCGTGACGGAGGACGGCAGCTCGAACTGTGCTTTGCTGCTGCCACTGAACAGGTCGCGGAAGTACAGGCTGCTGGCGGCCAGCACAGCGCGGTGGGCCTTGAACGCCTGGCCCTTCACCAGGATGGAGACATCGCAGTACTGGCCCTGCAGCCGCTGCTCGTTCAGGGAGCCCAGCACCATGCTGCCAAAGTTAGGGATCTCCATGTGGAGCATCTGGGACATGGCGGCCCGCGTTCACACCGTCGACAGAGCCAGTGAGAGGGTCATCTGGACAGAGACGAGACACAACAAGAGTGAGAAACAGCCATATTCAGAGAAAATGGCGCATGCAGACAGAAGAAGACATGCACCCATGAACACATCTGATATTGCCATTATGATCAGGGTTAACTAAACCACCATAAAAAAAAAAACACAGACATATTCATGACTTGAAATAAAATAAATTCTAACTGAAATAAAATAAATAAAAAAGGCAGTAGTCTGATTCTCATTCTCATTTAATTTAATTTAACATGATGTATTAAAATGAACAAATTTAAAGGTTCCTAAAAACTACATTAAAATAAATAAATAAATAAATAATAAAAATGATAAAAAACAACATTACTAAAATCAACATCAAAACCGGATTACCGGAACTATAAAAATAAAGACATATATAATACATACAGCAAGAGAGAGCGTGCAAAGAACAACTCGCACCCCTGAATGAATAGATCCGATATGAAGCTATTATGACCACAGGGTGTGTATCTATACGTGTGTGTGTGTATGCATGTACAGTGGTGGCCAAAATTATTAGAACACTTGTATTTTCACCAGCTAAAATAGGGTCTTAAGTCAGTTATCTTCTGCTGTAGTGTGTCAGTAGGAAATACCATTTTGCCATTAATTGTAATATCATCTCATCATCATCCAGTCTGTCTGGAATGACATGAAGAAACAGAACGAACTGAGACAGAATAAATCCAGAAGAACTGTGGCAACGTCTCCAAGATGCTTCAAGAAACCTACCTGCAAAGCTACCTGAAAAACTATGCGCAAGTGCACCTAGGGCAAAAGCTGCTTTAAACGCAAAGGATGGTCTCACCAAATGTTGATTTAATTTAGTTGATAGAAGTTAATTGATAAAGAAAATCTATTTATGACATTATTTGTGACAGCATCCTGATTTTACTGCATTTTTACACAAGTGCCTAAAACTTTGAACAGTACTGTAGCTTTGCAGGTAGGTTTCTTGAAGCATCTTAGAGATGTTGCCACAGTTCTTCTGGATTGAGTCTGTCTCAGTTTGTTCTGTTTCTTCATGTCATTCCAGACAGACTGATGATGACGAGATCAGATCTCTGTGTGGAGCGCTGGCTGTTGTCAGACTCCTTGCGCAAACAAAAATCTCACTGGATTATTACAATTAACGGCAAAATAATTGTTTGGAAACTGATCTTTCCTACTGACACACTACAGCAAAAGATAGAAATAACTGACTTAAAACCATTTTTTAGCTGGTGAAAATACTAGTGTTGTAATAACTTTGGCCACCACTGTATATGCTGAATATATTAAAGCTTTTTATTTTTATTATCAGACAGAAGAGTTAAAGACGCTTAAAAGAGAATGAGCGCTCCTGCACACTAACATTCACAACAATGTCAAAATAAATGTCCTGCTTCCAACTCTGATCGGCCAAACAGAAAAACTTAACAACCAACACTTACAATTACAAAATGCCAATATTGGGTTATATATTGGCCTTGCCTTGATCATGAGATACTGGCATCAGCCGATGAAAACCCTAATCAATGAAACAGCAGTAAAGATGCTCTGAATCACACTCAACAACAGATAAACACATTTGTGCTCAGACCGTTGATCAGACACACACACACACACACATACTTGTGTATGTGTTTTACAGGGTTTTTATGCTGTACAAACTATATTTTCTTTCCCCTTTCCCTTCTATTCACTATTTTCTATTCCCTAACCCTACACCTAAACCTACCCCTCACACTTAACTACTGCCATATTTCAGTATGAAAAAACACTGTTCAGTATGTTTTTTAAGCCACTTGTTTTATAGGACACAGTAAGTGTAAACCTCTTAAACCATGTTTAAGTTGTAGTACCCATGTCATTATACACATTTGTGTCCTATGTCATATTATACACACACACACACACACACACACACACTCACTTAAAGCCCCAATGATAAGCCGGCATGACACACACACAGAACTTCCACTCTTGGGAAACACCGCAGCTCATTTCCAGGAACAAAAAGTGAAACGCAGCATCTGTCTGTCTGTCTGTCTGTCTGTCAGTCCATCAGTCGCTCACTGAGTTTCAGGAGACAAAGCTTTCATGAGTGTCCGTCTCTCGTCGGGACTCAACAAGTGCAGCTGCATCAGTGTATGTGTGATAAAAGCAATCAATGCTGCGTCTATAAAGTCCCACACAGAGACCAGCTACAGTTACACACAGAGAGAGAGAGAGAGAGACGGGTGAGGGAGGGGTGAGAGACACAGCAAAGTCATTTGAGGACAGAAGCAGCAAAGAAAATCAACTGCAGCACGACACCATTACACTCACACACACACAGCACTGATTTCACTGTAGGCAAATCACGGTGTCCTGGAAAGTCCACACGGATGATTTTCATGCTGTTTGCTGGGTGATTTATGAGCTTGCGTTGTCACTATAAGAGCATCACCATATGAATATGAATCAGCTAATTGATGCAATAACTAGCATCTGCATCCTACTGATAGAACTGTGTTCCATCAACTAGTAAAAGAACAACTAAAACCATCACTTAAAGCCCCAATGATAAGCCGGCATGACACACACACAGAACTTCCACTCTTGGGAAACACCGCAGCTCATTTCCAGGAACAAAAAGTGAAACACAGCATCTGTCTGTCTGTCTGTCTGTCTGTCAGTCCATCAGTCGCTCACTGAGTTTCAGGAGACAAAGCTTTCATGAGTGTCCGTCTCTCGTCGGGACTCAACAAGTGCAGCTGCATCAGTGTATGTGTGATAAAAGCAATCAATGCTGCGTCTATAAAGTCCCACACAGAGACCAGCTACAGTTACACACAGAGAGAGAGAGAGAGAGACGGGTGAGGGAGGGGTGAGAGACACAGCAAAGTCATTTGAGGACAGAAGCAGCAAAGAAAATCAACTGCAGCACGACACCATTACACTCACACACACACAGCACTGATTTCACTGTAGGCAAATCACGGTGTCCTGGAAAGTCCACACGGATGATTTTCATGCTGTTTGCTGGGTGATTTATGAGCTTGCGTTGTCACTATAAGAGCATCACCATATGAATATGAATCAGCTAATTGATGCAATAACTAGCATCTGCATCCTACTGATAGAACTGTGTTCCATCAACTAGTAAAAGAACAACTAAAACCATAAAAAAACTTTTGTGTTACTTCAAATGAAATGTTAACTGAAATAAAATAAAATATAAAACAACTTAATTTCTGTACTTACTTCACTTTATTTCAGCTAATTGCTAAAGCAACACTCAGTAACACTTTAGTTTAGGGTAGTGGTGGCACTAGAGCGGGACTTGACAGGGCTATAGCCTCTTCAGAAACTTGCTTAGCACCGGCACAGCCCCCACCCCCCCTAAGGATTTCCTAATGATGTTCCTGTTTTTTGGTGTCACTTTCATTAACATTGAAAAATAAACATTAAAAACCTAAAAAAGTGCCTAATATGTGGCCTATAAACAATTTATATTATGGGGGAGGGGTCAAGCAACACAAGCAAGCAACGTGCAAACTGTGTGCAAGAGTTACGCCGGTGAACGTCAGTAAATTCACTATAGAGAAAGTGAAAGTAAAAAAACTGACGGCGCTTTTTAACGCTGCATTAACGGCGCATATTCTCTGAGACAACAAGAGACGAAACTACTTCAACATATGCTGATAACGGTATATAGTGAATAGCCCGTATAGTGAAAAACATGAGAAGAAACTTATTTTGCGTTAAGCAGATTGTTTTTGAAAATCGGTGCACCAAAAAAAGCTGCTTTGATGACTGCAGTGTTAATTATTTTAATTATAGGCCTATAATTCATTATATAAATTAATAGACCTGTTTAAAAAAAACTACTTTAAAAAAACATTTTCAATGAGGAGTAGGCTAAGCTAATAGCCTAAACTTTAATTATCCTCACAGTGCATCATGCGGTGATGCGCTATGAAATTATTGCGGGGCAATAATTTCATGTAATTTAATAATAAAATTAACCTAATAATAATAATAGGCCTAATAATAAGAAGAATGTAACAGGTCTACATTAATTGGAAATGCTAAATCCTCTTAATATTGCCTATTTTTGATGCTTTTGACAATATCTCTGGCTATCGTCGACACTTGATACAACTCAACTCAGCACGGGGAGGTTATCGCGGGGCCCCACCGCAGTGCGTGCCCTGCGTGCCCGTCCACTATGCCACTGTGTGGAAATAGTTGTATGAATTGTCGGCACTTTATCTATTGTAAAAATAGGTTAGAATTTACCATATTTTCCTGTCAGATGGCATTGAGAGTGACTGACACTTGATGGTCAGAAAAAATGACTAAATAGATGTGTAAAAAAAAAAAAAGGAAAATAAAAAATACCTACTTTCTCTCTTTTCTATGTGCATTCATAAATTGTATTAATTTGTAAGTGTCATATTTGGCAGTTGGCATTAGAAGATATATTACTAATAACAGTGGCATATGAGAAGTTTAATACCACAGAAAAAAAAGTAAAATTTGCCTTTTTCGAAGCTGCTGTATAACACAAGGTGACTGAATTTGCATGCTATTTAGATAGCTGAAGCTTATAGGCGTTCATTACTTTCACTCAATTTATTTAGTTTTTCAGTTAGTTTTTAGCACCCCCTCAGAACTGTTAACACGCCCCCACATGTCTATGTCACAATGTGGGAAGATTTGCATAATGCCGTCTAAATGTTCACGCAAAGAAAGAAGGCGTAACTTTTATTCTCGCTGTAGTATTGTTGTTGCCGCCGCCATGTCGTGAAGGCGCTGTGTGTTTTGTTGTGAAAGCGAAACTACTTTGTTTGGCCTTGCAAATGAGGACGATATCCGCTTCGTCATGCCTGGAGCTGATCCGTGCTGGTCGCTGAGGAAATACATCAACTTCGCGCTGTCGATCACCAGATCGGCTTTCAAACACATTTCATTACACCAAATACACAAAATAATGTTCTTTTTAGCAGCATCATATGACCCCTTTAAGGCAGAAGTCAGTAAATAGCCGTTAATAGTGAGAATTGGTCCTTAAAATAAAGTGTGACCAAAATGATGCAGACACAACAAAAAGACTTTAACTGAAATTAACTTAAAAACAGAAAATACAAAAATAAAAACTAATTCAAAATATTTAAAAATTCTTACCCATATTAACATTCAGCTTTCATAGTGCAAAGCAAAGCCAGTTTCTTTGTCGTTTAACTGTAAAAATATCGAAACATAATTTGACAGATTCTGAAACACATTCAGTCTTAATATTGTGTGAAGTTTTGTCTTACGTCCATTTATCTGAAGATATTTTCACTGTTAAAGCTGGTAGTGTTTTTTTTCTGCAGGTATTTGTCTTTGGCACAGACACTGAAATCTGCTCTCTGCTTTAGTGAAAGGAGAAAAATCTCTCGGTCTGAGCCACAGGTGAAGTTATCAGTCTGACAGACAAATGAACTCAAGACAAACATAAAAAAACACAAAGACATTCAACACTGACAAGCTGTGTGTCTGCAGTCTGAATGTGTTTAATATTTCTGCTCCGAGTTTGAGGCGATATCAACTTTTTCACCCAGTTTCAGTTTCTTTTCAAGTATCAGAAGGCTTTTTTGCATTGTAACACTGTTTTGATGGCAATTGCTTTACAATATATAAAAAGCTATTATTATAACATTTCATGAAAAAAAGGTTTTCTTATTTTCATCCTTTCGATTTTGCAGTGAAATATGAGCTGCACAAGCTTTCGTGAGATCGCTCACTAAACATCCGTCCAGTGTTGGATTGATACTACGTGACCAGATGCAGTCAAAGACGGCATTTCATGCAAGAGAATGCAAATTGAAACAGAAAAAATGCAGGCGCTTCTCGCTAGAGGACGATGTAGAAAACACAAGTCAGTCTTGCTTTAAACATTTGCATTGGTTTCCACAGATGTTAGCTACAAAGCAAACGGAAAAATCCTGAAACACCATTTAGCAGATGCTGTTTATCCAAAGTGACCTAAAGAACACGGACTGCTGGGATTTTCTATTAGTCCTTGACTGGGTCACTGTCACTATTGGGTGTTTCAAACATCTTTCAAATGCTTCTATTAAAAGTCACAAATTTGGAATAATTTTTTATATAATAATTAAGTCTCTACTGCTCACTAAGACTGCACTTTTATGATCAAAAATACAGTGAAAACAGTGAAATATTATTACAATTTAAAATAGATTTTTTTCTATATGAATATATTGTAAAATGTAATTTATTTCTGTGAGGCAAATCCGAATTTTCAGCATCATTCATTACTCCAGTCTTAAGTGTCACATGATCAATAAATCATTCTAACATGCCGATTTTCTGCTCAGTTATTATCAATTATTATTAATGCTCAATTATTAACAATGGTTCTTATTAAAATCAGTGTTGAAAACAGTTTTTGCTGCTGAATAATTTTGTGAAAACTGTGATACATTTTATTTTTCAGGATACTTTGATGAATAGAGAGTTCAAAAGAACAGCATTTATTTGAAATAGAATTTTTTTGTAACATTACAAATGTCTTTACTAGCACTATATAAAAGTATTCATTTCTATAGTCTGAGTGGTAGTGTATTGCAGTTTCCACAAAAATATTCGGCAGCACAACTGTTTTCAACATTGATAATAATCAGAAATGTTTCTTGAGCAGCAAATCAGCATATTAGAAGGATTTCTGACGGATCATGTGACACTGAAGACTGGAGTTATGATGCAAAAAAATTCAATAAATTACATTTGACAAGATATTCACAAAGAAAATAGCTGTTTTCAGTTGTAATAATATTTCACAATATTATTGTTTTTGCTGTATTTTGATCAAATAAATGCAGCCAAGGTGACTGTAAAACATTAACAGAGAAAGCATTAATGAATGTCAATTATTTAAAACTTTTGACCGGTAGTGTATAGGGTTCTGAATTTAAATGAACACAATATATGCATTAAAACAATGAAAATAATTCAAAGTTCCAAATATTGTTCTACCACTAATGTGGAACTGAGCTACACTAAAAATGTAGCTCTAAAGCCTGATTTCCCTGTATCCTTTCATTCTGATGAAGCACAAGTTATGTGATATCACAGCTGTGATATGATAGACAGTCGCCACATGCCCACATGAGCCATGAAGCACTGCTGTCACACTGCAGCATGTGAGGATGGGCGTTCACATCACGCTGCCAGCTAATGCACAGCGCTGCAATGCAGTGCCACACACGCATGTACGTGCAGGAATAGTGTCGAGTCAGGCCCGCACGCATACACGTGCACACACTAAATATAGACTTTGCACATCTTTGATAAGGAACGTACAGATGTGAACTCCATAAACCTGAGGCAATCCTCATTGATTTATCAGCACGTGTCCGTCTGCGAGTCAGAACTGGGCCACGATGCACTGCTGCAGACATAAAACTCCTCAGACTCAGAGGAAAAGGAGTTCTGTCAGAATAAAACATTTTGTAAAGCGTTAAAGAACTCTACATCACAAGTTATGTGATATCACAGCTGTGATATGATAGACAGCCGCCACATGCCCACATGAGCCATGAAGCACTGCTGTCACACTGCAGCATGTGAGGATGGGCGTTCACATCACGCTGCCAGCTAATGCACAGCGCTGCAATGCAGTGCCACACACGCATGTACGTGCAGGAATAGTGTCGAGTCAGGCCCGCACGCATACACGTGCACACACTAAATATAGACTTTGCACATCTTTGATAAGGAACGTACAGACGTGAACTCCATAAACCTGCGGCGATCCTCAGCCGAACCATTGATTTATCAGCGGCACGTCTGCGTGTCAGAACTGGGCCACGATGCACTGCTGCAGACACAAAACTCCTCAAGACTCAGACGAATAGGAGTTCTGTCAGAATAAATTCTGTCCTTGGTAAAGCGTTAAAGACCTGCAGAGCACGAGTCAATCCAGCAGAAACACACGTATATATGTATATCTGTTTGCACTCGCTGACATATGAACGATCTGCTTTATAAATATTCAAGCACTGCAGTTGTTCTAAAGTCGAGCGTGTCTAAGTGCACAGACACAACACATTCAGTCCACGTTGAGACGCAGCGCTCCCTGGCAACAGGGCTGCCAATCGGAGCTGCTCGTCTGAGGAACGTACAGAACCCAAAATTAGAGCAAAAACACAATCTCAGCAGTCCTTCAAACTCCAGCAGACAGCATTCACTGCGGCCGATATGTAATGCACATTTGATTGCATCTGGCAGTGAACTTTTCTCAGTTCATGCATCACCTGGCAATCGAACCCACGACCTTGGTGATGCTAGGAACATAATCTCACAGCGATTGGAGATCTGCGGTCGTGTTCAGCGTCCAGTGCTTCTTAATATAGAGAGACCGGCACTGGGGTGAGATGGGGTGATGGACACCTCTTCATATGAACGATCTGCTTTATAAATATTCAAGCACTGCAGTTGTTCTAAAGTCGAGCGTGTCTAAGTGCACAGACACAACACATTCAGTCCACGTTGAGACGCAGCGCTCCCTGGCAACAGGCCTGCCAATCGGAGCTGCTCGTCTGAGGAACGTACAGAACCCAAAATTAGAGCAAAAACACAATCTCAGCAGTCCTTCAAACTCCAGCAGACAGCATTCACTGCGGCCGATATGTAATGCACATTTGATTGCATCTGGCAGTGAACTTTTCTCAGTTCATGCATCACCTGGCAATCGAACCCACGACCTTGGTGATGCTAGGAACATAATCTCACAGCGATTGGAGATCTGCGGTCGTGTTCAGCGTCCAGTGCTTCTTAATATAGAGAGACCGGCACTGGGGTGAGATGGGGTGATGGACACAGAAATATGATGGCATGTCCTCTAATGCCACCGGCGTATGACATATGATCCCTTACGTGCCACCTTATTAAATTTCATGGATGGAGGTAACTGTATCAAAAGGCCAAAAATCGCAAAGCTGTTATTTAATTAATTAAACAGATTGAACAGAATGAAGCGCAGCACTGTTCATTCACACGTGAGCGGCTCATCATCCAGTGTTTCAGTGTCTTGATTCACAGTAATTAATCCACATGAACCCTTTGCATCTGCTCTGCTCAACGAGTTTGAGTTGCTTTAACGTAAATTTGGATACCCAACATGCACCAACCATCTTTACAAATTTGTAATGAAAATCGCTTACCAACAAAAGAGAAGCTTTAGGAACTCCCTGTGGTCTTCCACCAGAAGAAAAGCTTGATGGATTGACATTTGAAAATGAAGACGTTAAGACGGTAACTTGACTGTAATTTTACAGATATAAAATGATGATGATTATTATTGTTAAAGTTTTCTAAAATCTCAGTTAAATCTCTTAAATTCTTTATTTTTTATTTTACAATGAAATATTACAATTTTACAGTTTTGTATAAATGTATTATTATTATTATTACTTATTTTAAATCTTTATTAAATATCTCACCTTTTTGATCTTTTTTTATTTACAGTGAAATATTACAACATTATTTGTATCTAGTATAAAATTATTATTATGCATTATATATTTTTTTATAACTTAAATTCTTAAATAAAAACCATAAAATATTGCCAATTTGATTTATTCTTATATTTATTTAAAAATGTTTTGCCACATCGGGCAGCCCCACAAACAAGCACAGCAAACCTGGAATCATTTTTAAATCACATTTTAAATAGCAATTTTTATCTTAAAAAACAATTACATTTTTTTCCAAATTGTGCGAAATTGTGCAAACTCCTTTTTCTAACAGAAACGTGAGAATCAGGAGTCTCCACCAAATCTCAGTGCTGTCTGAGAAACAGCATTGGTGGTTTGTGTGAAGGTAAAGGCTCGTTCAGCCACAGCAGAATCTCAGCGAAGCCTGCGGGTGAGTCAGTCAACACACTAATGGACTCAAGCTGGCAGAGAAGATCAACAAACAAACAGTGACTCCAGCAGCCGCCGCCAGACCTCCACACACAACTACAGCTCCAACAATGACAAAACAGCACAAAAAAGTAGACTATATCTGCGAGTAGTGCATTGATACGAGGATCTGGTCATGACATAGACGCTCTTAAAAATATTCAACATGCATTCGATTCACTGGCTGTCAAAATAACTGTGAATGCATTGAATGTGTCATATCAAAATGGACAGTTCATGGCCAGATTAACCTACAATGTGCAGCAGATTTAATAGCCATATTTCACAACTTTGACTAGTGAGCCTTGCCGGTACGTTGAGGTCCAGACCTCTTTATGTTTCCTAGGGATAGCTATAATAAAAGTTGTGAAATAGTTGTCTAATAATAACTGTACTTTGGTATTGTACGACGCTAAGATATCCGACACGCTCATCTCAGCTAATCATTGGTCTAACAGCACTCGTCAATGTCAAAATGACTGAGATGGCCAATCAAACCAAAGAAGGCAGGAATTACCGTTACCGTAACAGAAGCTGAGTGTGAAAATGTAAGAAGCAAATTATTTAATATTTGGCAAGTGTGTTATGACAGAAATGACTTACAGTAATAACGACCTATAGTAATATCCAGGAATGCAAACAACACAGCATATTAGGAAAGATTAAGAATGAATGTGTGCATATTGTGAATTCACTCTTTTCGCATTTCAGTAAATTCACTTATCATCCTCAGACCTATACTTTTTTAACATGGTAAAACATGGCTTTGATGGTGTTTATAGTAGGGCTGCACGATTCATCGAATGTGATTGTCATGCATATCTAGTCAGTAAAGCCGTTTCTGTGATTAGTAGTAAATCTCCAGCACGTGCTTTCAGATGGAGCAGCATTTACTACACAGAGCCGTAGTTCAATGACAAGCTATGCAAAATTGCGTTCATAATCGCAGACGATTTAATCATGCGATTATGAAATCGAAGAAGTCGCTCTGCGATTATGAAAGCTATTTGCGTAGCTTGTCAGTGAACTACGGTCCTGTGTAGTAAATGCTGCTCCATCTGAAAGCATGTGAAAATACCACATTTAATAACATGTTTTTACACCAAACTCACTTCATAACGTCAGTCGAGTGTTTGAAATAAATCCTTCTGTGAGATGATGTGGCTTCTTACACAGAATAAGGCACGCAACATACTTCATAGTATTCTAAGCAGTGATAAAGGCTATGTCGATTAGCATTGCATTATTATATATTTTATTATAATAAAAATTATAAGAAGACAACCTCAGATAAACCATATATTGTCATAGTCGTGTGTTTATTAGTCACGTTGAATTAATGAAAGCAGTTAAATCTTCTGTTTATCCAGCTACCGCTATAGGGATTTCCTGGGTTTCTTCTGCTAGGCGTATTTGGAGTTTCCGTGCGAGAGTGCCCTCTGGCCTTCGGATGGAGATTTACTACTGATCACAGAACCGTGCTGCACTGAAAGATACGTATGACAATCGCTGCTTCTGCCTAATCGTGATTTATAGCCTTTGCGATTTAATTCCGATTAATCGTGCAGCCTTACACTCTAAAAAATGCTGGGTTGTTTCAACCCAATTTTGGGTCAAATATGGACTAACCCAACTTTTGGGTTAAAACTTTAATTAAAAAATTTAACCCAACAGCTGGGTTAGTCCATATTTGACCCAACGTTGGGTTGAAACAACCCAGCATTTTTTAGAGTGTAGTTTATAGGTTGTGGTTAGGATAGTCAGTTAACCTATTAAAATAATATTTGCAAATAGATCTAGTTCTTAAACTATTAACTTCTATTTTTTTTTTTTTACTATTTTAGTCATCTTCTCTTTTATTCCTTTAAGTTTCTATTTTTGAAGAAACCCCCAAGTGTCTACCACCATGTCCATGGCTGTTCTGTGCTAAATTTAAAAAGGTAGTTCACCTAAAATAAAAAAATTCTATTATCATTTACCAATTTAACATATGCATCAAAAACCCCCATAGCAAGCTCAGTTTTTGGACCTCGGTATTTCTAAAACCTTGTGTAATATTAACAGGATCATGAAGACCAAATACTCTGTTCAATTTCAACTGATTTTTTAGAAAAACGTTAGATTATTCTAAGTACAAAGTTTTTGGAATACTACAATATGGTCTACTATGAACACTATTTTTACTCTCAACACACCAGAAAATCATTTTGTGTTTCATATTTGGGAGATAATCCAGAAAAAAGTTAAAAACAATGACAGATATTTGTTATATTACTGGCAACAAGTAAAACCACTATATCCCGGAAATAATAGAAAGAGCAGCCACCTACTAATGAACAATGGAACAGTAGCAGAAAATTTTCAGAAGCCCTTGAAATGTGGGATGAAATGACACACTACAATGTGTGTGTGTGTGTGTGTGTGTGTGTTAAAAGTGCGTGTTAAGGGTGTGTGTGTGTGGGACGATTTCCGGCTCGGTTTCGAAATACCAAATCAATCCACAAGACAAAGAGCCGCTGCTCTACAACTCTTTGCCCTGAATATGACTCAGCACACAAACCACATATTTCCTCCAAATAATCTTCACCTGTTCCACCAGCAGTCTGTCTTTCCAGCCGGTTGGAGTTAGTCTTTTTCACCAAGTCAGGCAACCCTATTGCTATTGCTCACACGTGTAACAAACCTTTAACTTCATATGAGTGATTCCTCAAATCAATGCTGCCAGTTTGGTCAAAATATCAGTCCACCACTAGTTTAGACTTTCCAAAGCACACAGTATCTGTCACAATCTGCAGTCATTTTATTCTTTTACTTTATTGTAAACTAAAGGCATCTTTACACAGCCAGTTCTGTGCCTTCTCAAAATTCTGTGTAAAGATGCAATGCCGCATAAAAGTCAGGCTAAATTATAGCTGCTCTGACCCACCTCACTTCCTAGTACTGTATAGAGTTGCAACTGTTGTGTAAATGTATTTATGCCACCTCTGAGCAGCACTAAACAGTCTGTGTCAAGACACCTAAATGCCACTTCAGAAGTGCTTCTGTGCCACATTGGCAGTGCAAATTTGGCGTAATACAGACGTATCAATTTTAGTGCCTCTTTGCAAATTGTGAGCACTTTTTAGAAGATTGTAGCAGACATGTTTAATGCTAGTTAGATATTCTATAATACAACAGCTAGCTGTTATATCTTGAATGAGATTTATACTCTAGATTAGTTGACGTAGGCTCTTAAAATTTCTCGCGTTACCAGATGTTTGACTATAGCCATGAAATCTGGTCCACTTTGCAGCTTATTCTCAATATGTTATTCTCACCCATTTATTCAGGTGGAGACTAACATGACAAAATATGAAAAGAAAAAATAACACTGCTGGATTATTAACAATGTATCACTGTTTATTAAAATGAAGCATCTTACAGGAATATGATTGTTTCAAATAATGCAATTATAGTCAATAATGTTGTGCACTGAATAGGGATGTAATGGTATTATCAATATCGTGGTTTCGCGATAGCAAAACTGTCTCGACATAACGATAATATTAAATTATTGTTATTATTATTATTATATTCTAATTTGTTTGGCTTCCTAAAACACCAGTGTGAATGTAATTTAGACTGAGCCAGTTTACCACAACTAAAAAGGAGGTCTGAGTTCCCTTTAAAGTTAAAGTACAAGTCAAATCACTGACTTTTTTTTCTTAGTTAAGAAACATGGATTGGAGCTCTTAAGCGTGTTAAGGGTGTGTGTGTGTGGGACGATTTCTGGCTCGGTTTCGAAATACCAAATCAATCCACAAGACAAAGAGCCGCTGCTCTACAACTCTTTGCCCTCCAGTTTACCACAACTAAAAAGGAGGTCTGAGTTCCCTTTAAAGTTAAAGTACAAGTCAAATCACTGACTTTTTTTTCTTAGTTAAGAAACATGGATTGGAGCTCTTAATTTTGAACTCTCAAAGTGCATTAGATAGAAGAATTTAACTTTAAAACGTACAAAATGTAAATTTTTTACCAATCTTCATTTGTCTTTTTAAAAAAAAAATATCGTATTAAATATCATATCGTGGACTTCATATCAAGGAAGTATCGTACCGTAACATTTTGATATTGTTAGATCCATAGCACTGAAGTTTAAACCGCGCAATCTGAAGCTGAAGAGTGAATGAACACCAGTACAAAAACAAACACATCCGATAAGAGAATAATAAGATTGATACATACTTGTATATTTACACAAAATTATGCAAATGCAACTTGAGTGAACTCAAGTGAACTTGATCGTGTTAAGTGAGAATGTGCAATTGCAGTAGTGAATGCACTTTTCCCGTAACAACGTGCTGGAAAAATGCAACTAAACACAACAAATTCACAACATGCTATTACAACAGTGTCTCATTTTAATGTCATGTACCGTATGGCATTTTGCCACCGCACATCTTGTACTTTCATTTCATTATCAAATGCACTTTGCATTATCAAAGTGAGTCCAGACTCCAGGCAACTGTGTGCATTCAAAGCTATAGTTTCACTTTAGTTCTCCAGTCTGGATGACATGCTGTTCTAACACTAACCTATCAGACCTCATATATTGAGTTAAATATAAAGATAACTATAACTAGCGTCCACAACAGCAGATGACATTATTTTATTATCCCTCATCTCCTCTCCCTACAGTCATATTTTGAGTGCGAGTCATTAGCCAAAAAAGAGAAAACACAAAATAAAGTTAAAGATTAACCTCCTGAGACCCTGCATCCTTATATGAGGACATTATATTTTAGTGAATTTCTCTGAGACTATACATGCCACAGTTTTGGATGTCCTGTACAGAACAGAGCACATTCAGTGCTTTTCAGAGATACTAAATGTTTGGATGTTTCACCATGACCACTCCCTCTCCTTGGTCTTCAAAAATGTCTGATATTAATTTAGTGACACTCTTATGGAAATATGAATATTTTGTAATTATAATCTCAGGAAAATGTTATGGGGTTTCAAGTCAAAATATGACTTTCTGTTACGAAACAGGACGTTGATTTCATACATGTCCTCATATGAGGACACCGGGACTAAAAGCATGTTTATTAAGCATTTTGGGAGACACAACAAATGAATAGGGAAAGAAATTATATTTCAATATTCCTATGAAATATTATATATTATTATGAAAATCTTGTCAATTATTACTCCCATTATTACACTTCTTTTTTCATTACATGTTGCCCCAAAAACACATTCATATGCAAACTAGATATAGTTTATAGATACATTATATATAATGAGAAAACCTGTTTATGGCCATTTTACACACATTTTGCATAAAGAAAAATGGTATATCAAATCAATCTGTTATAACATAGTTGAGGATTATCTTTATACAAAGTTTGGTAAAACAAAATTCCTGAAAACGTAAAATGTACTGGTGATTTAAAAAAAATCTATTGTTTTTGTCTATGCATGTTCATTCATGTCTTTTTATATATATATTTTTAAAACTGAGTCCTGATGTCCTCTTCCAAGCACGTAGCATAAATTTTGAATGAAATATCATTAAAAAAAATTTTTTTTAAACATTTCTTTTAATGCTCTAAACAATGTAATGACATGAAAAAATACTATTTTTTTCCTAAAATGTTTTGCCGGGTCTCAAGAGGTTAATTTAACTGATTGTATTGTTAATTAATAAATTTTTACTTTTGTTTTTCGCTAGATAATATTGTTACCATGATTTCTTTCAACCATGATATTCTGATAAAATATGATGAAAATGTGAAGTTGTGGCAGCTTTATTTAGCAGTTTGGTAAATGCACGTACTGCACGGCCCTATTTTCATACATCCCTCAGCAGTTTTTGGTTTCTATCATTTTTTTGTGTTTATTCAACTATTGTCCAGGCAGACAGCAGAAGCAGCCGTGAACAAGTTCAGCCCAGGGAGCCATTCACAACAAAGACTGAAAAATAAATGAGAAGCAGGCATAAAACCATAAAAATGTGGTGGATGAGTCTGTGTGTCGTTTAGGGTAAATCTGAAATCGATAGTGATTTCATAAAAATAGAGCTGTATAGAAAATACTAAAGTGAGTGTGGACTTCATAATCAAAATATCTCTCCATGTAAAAGTAAGAAGCACTGACTACTTCAGAAAACAAAGCCGTTCTGCTCATTGAATTTAAATGTCTAAAAAAAACAAAACTAACTCTCAAAGATTTGTCAAAGCCAGTGCCTAGTTCTTCCTCAAACTCAACTGTGTAAATACTAGGTTATTTCCAAGATGACTGTTTGTCTAAAGCCAGCCAACAAGTGATATCAAGCAGAAACTAGCAACTGTTCAGTGCAATATGCATTATTCACAATGCCTTATTCATATATGCTGCTGCCATTCAAGGTAAAGACCCATCAATACTGTGAATGCATGTGCTGTGTGGTTTTAGATTTCAGTACAGAAACAGTCCAGATGATGAACAAAGAGTGAGCCTGCCATAATGTGAATGATCTTTATGCCCGTTTCCTACTCTAGACTTAGCGATGATCTCAGATGAATATGTTCATTACAGCAAATGTTTCCATAAACACCATCTGTTCATGGCACTTTCAAATACATACAGTATAAGTCAAAGGTCAATCCTAAGAAAATTTGGGGCAGCAATTCAAATCACATGACAGGATTAATTGTTAACAATACACCCATTTCCTC
>NW_015505997.1:173362-204692 GCF_001515645.1 Sinocyclocheilus grahami
AGTCCAGATGATGAACAAAGAGTGAGCCTGCCATAATGTGAATGAGCTTTATGCCCGTTTCCTACTCTAGACTTAGCGATGATCTCAGATGAATATGTTCATTACAGCAAATGTTTCCATAAACACCATCTGTTCATGGCACTTTCAAATACATACTGTATAAGTCAAAGGTCAATCCTAAGAAAATTTGGGGCAGAAAATTTGATTTAAATCACATGACAGGATTAATTGTTAACAATACACCCATTTCCTCAGTGGAACTGCATGATAAAACTGTTAATACCACAGAATTAAGGCAGGCTATTTCATGTTAGTCATGTATGACTGTACAACAATAAACAGTAGAATTGAGATGAGTCTGGACTGAAGCATTCCAGTAATAAATGTTAGTCAGTGATGATCCTGCTGCAGTGAAGACAGACACACATCTGACCAGTAAGCATCAGTGCAGTGATGATTTGATCTCATCATTATCCTGAACACTCTGCTTCACTGCGTCTGAGTGCCAAACCACACAAAACAGAAGACAAATCGTGATTCAGGATGACCCACAAACACTGTATTCTACAAACTGATCATATGCACTGCAGCGATGCATGCAAAATGAGAGCAGACGCCAGTGTGTTTAGTGAAAGCGTGATGTGAATTCTGGGGTAAAATTCTCTATATGAGTCAGTGAGCAACTGACACTGTAAGTGGGTCTCACAGTGTCTGCTGTGATGCATGAAGCATCGTGTAAAAAAAGCAGCTTCATGAGTTAATACAGTCTGAGCTGTACTATAGGACAGAATAATAAATTAACAGGAGCTTGGTGCAAAAAAATGCCACAAAAATGAGCAAAATGCCCCTAAACTCAAGATAATAGGGGCAAAAATGCCCCTGCATAATTACACTAAATCTATTACTGTGAGTAGTGATGACTGTGGTGATTAATATGAAATGTGAAATTTAAATGTGTTGACTGCTGCATTACATTTAGATTTGCTGATGTGCCATCATCTATGGTGTTGTTTTTGCAGCATTGAACATTATACATTGAACATTGAGCTCATAAATGCAATGGCCAATCAAGGGCATTTAAATCAGTCACCGGTGAAAACACTAGAGTTTTGCTCTGCAGTCTTTCAAAATCTCTCATCATAAGAAACAACAAACTGATTCAGAGATCCATTTTGCAGCTTCGGTAATTATAAGTAATCAGTTATTTGAGAGTGCAGAACTTGTGCTGAACTGAAGTAATCAGGTGATTTGCTTGTTTTGTGTATATAATTAAAAAAATATTGGCCCTGAATGGAAAAATTCATTTCTGACCCTGCCACAGACACAAACTGACTGACAAGCAACAAACAAGCAAATAATGAAGTAGTAGTTTTGGTGAAACTATCTGAAGGTCCACTTGAGTTGCATGCTTTTTAGTGTTCACAGCTGTGCTGGGGTTTTTATGGAATGGTTTCAAACAAGGGGCTTTAATATACTGGAATATCTCTATCCACTAACATTTCCATTAAAGGGATAGTTCACCAAAAATTAGGTTTTTCAGTTAATTTACTCACTCTCAGATCATCCAGGAAGTACAGTAGGTGACTTTTTTTCTTCAGTAGAACAGTAAAGAAGATTTTTAGCTGAAACCGTTGTCCTTGGTGTTTTGTAAAATAATCAAAAAAGCATATACAGGTAAGACAATATTAACACCCATGGTGATATATTGAAGTCTTATGAAGTGAAATGATCAGTCTGTGCAAGAAACCTAACATTATTTACAACAGTATTACCTGTAATCTAGAGCCTCAAGCAAACGGTTCAAAGTGATGTCTGGTTCACAAACGAATCATTCTTTTGTGAACCATCATATTGGACTGAACCATCTGAATCAGTTTGTTGCTCAAGTAGCACACATCTGCAAGTTACTCAATCAAAACCCACTTTCAGATGCCTGACAGTCACTCCGACTTAAAATGAGCCAGTGGTCCAAGATTTTCTTCTGATATTTCATGCATTGTGAACAGTGAGCTTGCTCAATCTGCCTGCTACAGTATTCTCTCCTCTTTGCGCTTGTCTTCAGCGTCTCTGGCCTCTGTTAAAGTCCTGTTTACAGACTCAAGCATGATGGATTTTTCTTTATCACTGTCCCAGTAGTACCTGTAAATAACTGAAAATAAGTTTAAAAAAAATACAGAACAAAGACTGGAGAAATGTAATGTATTTTTGTACTTATTTTTCTGTTATTTTCACGATCAACGGGTTAGCAACCACTGTGTTAAATGGTTTAAATCTTCAGTACAGTCTTCACACACAGTTAATGATTTGCATCTGGAGCAGCCTTCAATTTCTCATCAATTGCACTGTACTGAAAATTACATTTTAATAAAGCAACATGCCTTCAAGGCAAGAGAATAATATGATCTGCTTTGATTAGAAACAAGCAGCAGCTAAACCTCACACAGAAACACTAAAGATGCTTAAAGGTCCCATATTGTCAAAACAGAATTGGCTTTTTTCATGATAACTGAGGTCTAGGGGCTATTTAACTACCATATAAGTTTCAAAACAGTCAGTCCACAGTAAAATGCACACAGCCTGCATAAAGTATCTGTGATTTTTCACGAACCGTTGTGACTTACGTAAAAAGTTGACGTCAGAACTACACAGTCACCACCTTCAGTCACCACCCCGAGCACTGCCCACCGTCCCACTCTCCTTTTGCCAAACCCCCAGACAACATCGCGTCCATGCCATTGCTGAGCAACGACAACACGGAAACATGTCGAAAAGGTCAACTTTAACCACAAAACCAGATCCGCCGACCGTCAGACTCTCACTCAAAGGATGGACGATCTGACAGGATTGTTACTATGAGGTGGATCACATCTAACGTGTATATTAAAGACAAACTCCCCCTGTCTATCTAGTCATGATGAAGATGTATATACATTTCAATTTCAGCAAGAAACTATTTTTACAGCTACATTATTGTTCCAGCCACAATTAATCACAACAATGTATTGTAGCGTCTGCGTAGAATCATGCATGATCTTTGGTTTTTATGGCTTAAGAGACCCTTTTAGCTTTTGACATTTGCATATAAATTACAGTCCTGGTCACAGACGTTACACTTATATGGGTGCTAAATGTCAAATGGTCCCCCCCCACTCTCAAAGAGATGCTAAATAGTTTCACCACTCGCGCCTTCATTTGGAGTTTCAAACACATTCCAAAGAGACGTAAATGTCAAAGATCTAATCTAAATATATATTATTAATCATAACCAGTTATAATTAGTCATAAATATTCCCCTTTTTGAGCTGAAAAACCCTACAGTATATACAATTAAAAATGATTATATATAAATCGTCAGTTTGTTGTTTTACACACATGTGCACAGACATTATTTCATACACAAAATAGTCGTGAGATGCAAGAAACATAGACATATGGCAAGAAATCTGTAGACGCGCCCATAACAACAAAAGACAATACTTTATTGAACCTTTTCTGATAAGTGTGCGCTGCAAACGCGAGCATTTTTGACGATCGTTTCTGTCCAGTCTGCTCGTTTTATCGCTTTTAAGCTGTCGTCGGTTTTTCTGTCTGGCAGTGGCAGCAGATATGCGATCAAATTTCTAATTTGAGGCTGTATTACGTAGATTCTGGCTCCCAACATCACAACAAGATATTTTAAGCTCCTTATGTAGCCGAATTTGCGCTGGTTTGAATGGGCCACCTCCAGTTTCCCCTTTGTTTTGCTGCCTCCAGCTAGCGCTGTGACGTCGGCTGACAACATGCCAATCAGAAGAGAGGCTCATGAATATTAATTAGACAGGCCAAAATCGACCTGTTCTCAGTAGAGTTCCTGAGAGAGGAGCTGTAAAAATATATTGAGATAGTTATTAAGACATCAAGACTTAAAATAAAACTCCAGAAAGGTGTAAAATATGTGACCTTTAAAACTGCAAGTTGAGCAAGTGAAATATGTGTTAACTATCTACAAAATCAGCCGAGCACAATCCTCCGCATTTCATCTGGACTGAGGAGTGAGTTTGAAGATGCACATCCACACTACAGTCAACCATATGTAATAATTAAGCAAATCCAGCTCTCACAGATTGTGACAGTGAACTGAGATGTGCGTGCAAATTCTTAGAAATTCCCATCATGTAACCCTTGTTACTGATCATTATCAGTTCACAGAAAATATTAACAAGAGCTGAGTTAAGGAACGACACAGTGGGTTTGCGCTGGATCATGGGAGCAGTGTGGATGAAGATAAAACAGGCTGTTCCCTGAGATTTTTCCAGACATTCTGCTGGAGCTCAACCAAAGATCTGGATCACAGCACATGAGAGCTCATATGCAACAGGTGTGCACAAGAGAACAGGAATGTGGCGTCAAAGACAGAGAACACTTGATGATAATATAGAAAATGTAAAAACAGAAGAAGAGATTTAGGACTATTGATTGTAAGAAATTAGCCGTGGCGTTTGCCTGTGCAAAAAAATTTTTTCCTGCTGCCTGGCATAAAAAGAGAGATATGGCTCGAGTTTGTCCTTCTGTGTGCATCTGTGGGATTTTTCCACCTGTTTCATGGTGCAAATGATGTGCCTTATCACAAAAGTAGCAGCAGACTCTCCTTAACAACACACAAGATCTGAGAAATCATTCAAAGTGTTAAAACTTAATATTAGTGTTTGATCAAATCACTTCGAGCAGTAATATGTTAATTTCAGAGTGATTACAATTATTAAATCTAATGAATTATATGATGGGAAGATTAATTAATCAAATTAATTGCACGTCAGTTTGAGCTGAGAAATTTGAAATTCACACTCTTATATCTTGAATTTTAGGTTAATATGTGCATTCTAATA
Source organism: Sinocyclocheilus grahami (assembly GCF_001515645.1). Taxonomy (NCBI): domain Eukaryota; kingdom Metazoa; phylum Chordata; class Actinopteri; order Cypriniformes; family Cyprinidae; genus Sinocyclocheilus; species Sinocyclocheilus grahami. The sequence goes on from NW_015505997.1 coordinate 178,228, forward strand.
GGCTTCATCCTGCATCATGTTCATCAATGTACGATGACGTACAGGTCTGGGCAGGGTGATGCGTTAAATGCCTTGATTTTTTTTACACGCTATTTTTCCTGTAATTAATTGCACTAAATTAACTTTGACAGCCCTAGTTAATTTGCTTAGCAAATGCTAATAAAAAGGTTGCTTTTTTATTACATTGTGAGACTCGTTCACATCAACTATGATGAAAGAAATCATATGTAAACAAATTAACGAGAACAATAATTTGCATGCTTTTTGAGGTGACTGTCGGGTCTACCTGCATAACGTGTGCATGTTTTTACACGTGTATCAAACACAGAAATGCATACTTGGCAAGATAACTTCAAGCAAGACCCAGGCAGCTATTAGAACTGATAAAAGCAGCTTAAATTTTCCTGAACAACATCATGCAACATCAGGACGACTAAAGTGGAAAATCATCCGAGCTTCGAAGTGTTTACAGTCCCAGTGAGCTCTGCCCTGCTGGAATTATACAATATACACACAGTCATTCATGTGGAATTATTCACAGACTCTCTCTCTCTCTCTCTCACACACACACACACACACACACACACACACACACACACATACTGGTGTGACATCCATACCATGTGATCATGCCAGGCGTTATGCCAAAGGCCAGCCATGTCACTTACCAGAAATCACAAAGACACAGAGGGGGAGGGAGAGACAGAAAAAGCTGTTTAATTTAACAAACGATCAAACCTCCAGCCCAAGTTTGACAGTAAATCATTCAGAGTCTGTGTGCAACGTTCATTGGATGTTGTTGGTTTAATATGTCCACAAAAGCGCACTTATTGTTCTTATCACTGCAGCACCACTGTAGCTCTTTCATCCCATATTTTCCCTCTTACGAAAGTACACAGAAATACAATTAAGCATGAACAGTTTTCCATGAAGACACTGATATGACACTGTTTACACAACACAATGACAAAAAAGGTCATACCACCCACATTTCATTCCAATATCTGACTGAACAGGCTCATACATAGACTATATGAAGCAACTGCATTGGATTTGATTTGATAGGAGACCTGAACGCAGACGGGATCTGAAGTCCAGCATATTCACCAGTATCTCATTGGCATCACAGAAACAGTGACAGGTGCATAGTTACTATTAATACATGCCAAGTGGGAGTATAGTCACTGTAAACAACATGGGCTACATGAGAGATGAACCCTAACCCTGGAAACTCGCTGTGAAACGTTCTATATAAACTGTTCTTGCACCGATCTTCAACCCTGTAACATTCAACCCCCGAAACACTGTAACAGGGTTAGAACAAAACATGTTTTGAAAGAGAATGGGCTTTTTTGGGTTTTTATCAGGATTTCACTCACACTGGCCTCATCAAACTTTAACAGTTCAACTTTTACGAGAAAAACACAGTTTTTTTTTTTTACAGAAAAAATATTGTTCTTGGCACAAAGCATAAGAATACTGACTGTAAATAATGCAGTGTGGTACAATGATATTTGAGAGCTGAGGTTCATTTTTGCATCAATCTTAAATCCTGAAACATTTTGAAAATTATATGGTTGGCAGAAAACAATTTTTTTGTCATGCCAGGCAATATTTAAATAAATGAATGAATGAATAAATAAACAAACAAATAAATGAGATATTATTGAGTTTAGCCTGTTAATAGTTTATTTTTTATTTTATTTTTTTTTATTTGTTATTTTCTGCTATCATTTTAATTTTAGTTAACGTTTTAGTAATTTTGTTGTTTTTTATTTTTTTGTTACTGTTTATTTTTAATATGTATAGTTTTATAATTTTTTTATTTTAATTATTTATTTTAGTACATCAAGTTCAACTAAACATTATTTTATTTACCATTTATTTTGTTACCTTTTTATTATATATATATATATATATATATATATATATATATATATATATATACTGTATATATATATATACTGTATATATGTAACGATGCGCGTTCATGACGTATGACATAGCTGTCATGTAAGCTTCGGTGAGAATATGCTACTTTCATTAGAACCCAGTTTTTTTTTTACAGTAAAGGAAAACCAGTCTCCCCTAAACTTATATCGAAATCCTCCAACATTTTGCTTCCGCGTTCATCACTTTTCACCGGAGCTTACGCTTGACCTACTTTATCCGCTGGACGCCACTCTCTCGTGAACATGCATACCACAGTTAGTGGAAGCTAGAGAACTATACCTTAAAGAATTGGCCACTGAATAGCATCTATTGTGGAGCATTGCTCTCTCGTTAAGCTGTAAGTTAAAGATAAATGAATACAAAAAGAGTACAATTACCAGAATGCCTTTATCATTCTGCAGTGCATCAGTGCAAAATACTCTTGAGATTTTAACCCTGTTGTCAACTAACAAAAGGTCTGTGAAGAGCATGTGACCGATGGTGTAGCGCACACTTCATGCAGAAAGACAGATTCGTCACAGCACGTCTCAAGAGTCTCCAGGCCCGAGATCTAATTACTGATGAAGAGAGCAAGCTCTATTGTATTCAGATAAGGCTCTCAGTAAAGGGGCCCATCAGGGTTCGGCCCAGAGAGCACGTCAGACAAACCAAACAAACCCCGGCTGGCCCTTCAGCCCCATGTGGAATGTTTGGTAGAGCGAGGCCTCGGGAAGGCAACTCAGGACACAGTGCAAAAATACAGCTGCTGCGCGTCATCAGGGACGTGGCAGCTGGCCAAACCAAAGACAGCGTGCCTACAGGCATGCATTGAGCCCAAGAAACATGGCCTTGTATATTGTGTGAGAACACACGACTCACAAATTACGAGATAGTTTCAGAACACAGTCAAACTCGCTGATGAGTTGGTTTACTGGCAGCAACTTTTATAACCACAAAACGGTTTATTACATTCATAATCGTATAACACCATTTAGAAAATACATTACCGCAGTCCCTGGTGGGTCGTGACCCAACAATGACTGACAAGCCAGGAAAAAACAATGCTAAATGCACATCTTAAAATGCAACTAAACATTCAGCCATACATAACGAGGATGGCAAAATAAATAGACTAATAAATAGAAAAGTCAGAAGAAAACACTTCCCTATGTTTAGTTATTGATGTCAAAGGCTGTGTGTCCAATCCAACTCTTGGAGTAAATTCATTTTCTGTTCGTAGAAGCTTGTCAAATTAGACAAATGCCAACCAGGGTTATTATAGTTAACTAAAATTAAAACCATAAAAATAAATTATTTCGCTATAGTTGCCAAAGCATCATTTCTAATTTTCATTTACTTTAACTTGTACCAAATAACTAAAACTGAAATTGAAAAAAAATTATAAAACTACATAGACATATTTAACACAATAAAAAAACACAAATTCAAAATATTAAACAAAACTATAATAATATGTCAATTCTACTAAAATAACACTTCTTTCAATATGGACAGGTTGTGTGATATGCCCTCATCCTCAAAACCATCAACAAAACTTACAGAAGCTCAAAGACAACACAATATTAAATACACGCAGGAATGTGTGACCACAGTTTGTTTTGTGAGTAGAGAAAAACCAATGATATTCAAGAAACATTTACAAACCAAAACTGTCAATGCCATGTACTGTAGGCCTGCAACTAGCAAACATTTCGATATTTTGAGTTGGTAACGATAAATTACTGTTTGCAAGGCTGTGAGCACATATTTAAGATTCAGCCACTGAAAAACCCATATGTGCATCGAAACGGTGATGTATTCATATTCAGCACATTTGCAGTAACAGCTGGTGTGGATTTTACAGCAGTGTGTAGCTGTGAAAAAAAGCCCTGTGGCTCTACGGGCCTGGAAATAAACCACCATAGTCCAAAAACGACCTCAAAATCTCTTCACACGCTCGTCCTGAGGAGGAACCTAGAAAAGCAGACATTTGGTAAGGCAGAAAGTCTTTCTTTCAGTAAGGATTGTGACTCTAAGTGCACACTGTTCTGTTAAAATGACTTACTGTGCACACATAAAATATTTGTTAGATAACATCTAGATGGAGACAGTGAGATCTTATGCAGGAAATGCCATGGAGCACATGTTAGTTGCATAGGAAAGGAGGCATTGTGCACAGTCACATGTCTTGGAAACCAGACAGTAGCACGCAACAGTCACACACACACACGCACACACACACACACACACACTCCATGTGGCTATACACTCTCTCCTCTGACCAAACTTCCTTTCTCCAATTTAGTCATCGTCTGAATAATCTTAAAGCATCAAACACGCACTCAGCTGAAACTAAAGATCAGCCCACACTGTGAACTGCAGATCAAACTCGCCATATCAATCTGTCTCAAACAGTTAGTTTATCTCACTGAATGTGCGGCTGTGTCTCTGTTCATGTGGTTTCAGAGTTAAAAATGACATCCGGTTACAATGAACAAATCAACTGCTGAGGAATCATGCTACAATGAACTTCTTTTACAAACAAAAAGTTGCAACTGTTACAATCATCAGCATATGCTGTCACAGAATGAAGCAGATCCAATCAAATGTAATTTACCTCTGTGTGACTTCAATCTGTATAAGATTAAAAAAAAAACATTGATCTGTTTGTTTTCTGAATTAACGTAGCTACTCCAAGGTTCTTCAAAGAATATCACAGCCCAAAATGTATAATAATAATGTATAATACACATAATAAATGTATAATAAACGTGTAATACGATGCTACCATTTTCAGATAAACAATGTTATACCATGGCACCAAGGTTGATAGTACCATGTCCAAAAACAGTACTTGACAGGCATTAGGCAGTTTTGCAAAAGTAAAGTGAGTTGTAACAGTGTTTGTGATGCTCTGCAGAAACCATCATCATCATCATCATCATCATCAATCTACATTAAAACACTAATAAACTCGAACAGGCGCGCGCACACGTTCTCACATTCTGCTCGCAAAAAACACATTCCACCGAATCCACCTGCATTCCTTCACTGCCACACTTTTATTTTTTTCTAAGCAACTTTCATTAGCTAAAAACAAATTTGACTTGAATTTGAGGCTAATGTTCACGAGGTTAGAGCAAACCTAAGTTTCAGTTCCAAGTAGCCTATATGACATTACCCGCCGCACTGAAATCTGATCTCCATCAGTGACTGAATCATAAAAATACATCAAGTAGGAAATAAAATATGGCCCATATGCGTCATGCAGTCCTGCCATCAAGACCTAAATATGATGCGTGTCATATATTTACCCGGCGAGTTTCTCCTCCATATAAGAGCGCGACCCTCTGTAAGCGGCGTATTTCTGTGGATGTGAAGTTTCCAGCGGGGTCCGTGTTCAGCCAGACCCTCCTCACCTCCACTGCTCTCTCCCTACAACGCCAGCGCTCTCCCCATTTGCCTCAGTCTGAGTCTTTCTCTCTCTCTCTCTCTCTCTCTCTCTCTCTCTCTCTCAGTTCAGGAAGTGATTTCGCGTTCAGTCTGACATCATTCTCGAACGCTTTCAGGAGTTTTTAAAGACACAGTCGGACCGTCCCGTACATTTCATAGCTAATGAACAATTATGGCAAGCCGTTTTAACATTTATTCCTCAAAGTAAACGTCACTATGTTCAAGTACTTAAATAATGAATGATAATGTACAGGCAGTCTGGTATTACTCCAGGGTGATAATCACCAGAGCAGATCACCTTCAAGGAACTTATCTATAGCGAAAAGAACAGTATGACTCAGGGGCGCGGAAAGATGTTTTCGGTTGGGGGTGCTGTGTGTGTCCGTGTTGGGTGAAGGGGGGGCAAAGTTTTTGCTGGGATGGGCATATAAAAAAATCTGAAATTCGCTTTTGCGCCATTATCTCCTTGTATTAAAGTTAATCTTGTTCGCATTCTGTATAGTTCATGTCTGATACCACGCGCCAGCGTCACGTGTTCATGAGGATTAGGCTAATCATCCCATATAGAAAACATCACAAGTAAAATGAATCATGTTTATAAAGATAAACATGGGGTTACATTTCAGAGATCATTACAAGTAAATTATTAAATGCTAAAACTGAATACATTTAAATGAACAAACTTGGCGTTGCATTTGCAACCATGTGAAAACAGGGGGTGCTGCAGCCCCCTCAGCACCCCTACTTCCCGCGTCCCTTGTCTGACTGCAGTGGCGGCTCGTCAGGGGAGGCACAGCTTCCCCATAATTATGAGGTGAAAATGGGAGGAGGACGATTTAATGTTAATAAAATTCACAATTCATTTCAGTTCATGTCTCAGAATGTGTATTTTTTGTTTGTAATTTCACAGTTGTAATACCATAATGTGAAAGCGCCGCTTTTCTGTCGCGAATGTGCCGAATCTGCTGATGTAATTGCAACCGCTAATGATAGAGAAGGAGAGGAGGAGGCCGGGGGAGAGGTGAGCTCTTGTGCCTCCGTTGGTAAAAAAAAATTAGCCAATCACCATCGAGTGTTCACTTTCAGCGCTGAGGAGTGTTGAGAAAAGAAACCCCCATTTGCCTCTGAGTCTTTCTCTCTCTCTCTCTCTCTCTCTCTCAGTTCAGGAAGTGATTTCGCGTTCAGTCTGACATCATTCTCGAACGCTTTCAGGAGTTTTTAAAGACACAGTCGGACCGTCCCGTACATTTCATAGCTAATGAACAATTATGGCAAGCCGTTTTAACATTTATTCCTCAAAGTAAACGTCACTATGTTCAAGTACTTAAATAATGAATGATAATGTACAGGCAGTCTGGTATTACTCCAGGGTGATAATCACCAGAGCAGATCACCTTCAAGGAACTTATCTATAGCGAAAAGAACAGTATGACTCAGGGGCGCGGAAAGATGTTTTCGGTTGGGGGTGCTGTGTGTGTCCGTGTTGGGTGAAGGGGGGGCAAAGTTTTTGCTGGGATGGGCATATAAAAAAATCTGAAATTCGCTTTTGCGCCATTATCTCCTTGTATTAAAGTTAATCTTGTTCGCATTCTGTATAGTTCATGTCTGATACCACGCGCCAGCGTCACGTGTTCATGAGGATTAGGCTAATCATCCCATATAGAAAACATCACAAGTAAAATGAATCATGTTTATAAAGATAAACATGGGGTTACAGTTCAGAGATCATTACAAATAAATTATTAAATGCTAAAACTGAATACATTTAAATGAACAAACTTGGCGTTGCATTTGCAACCATGTGAAAACAGCGGGTGCTGCAGCCCCCTCAGCACCCCTACTTCCCGCGTCCCTTGTCTGACTGCAGTGGCGGCTCGTCAGGGGAGGCACAGCTTCCCCATAATTATGAGGTGAAAATGGGAGGAGGACGATTTAATGTTAATAAAATTCACAATTCATTTCAGTTCATGTCTCAGAATGTGTATTTTTTGTTTGTAATTTCACAGTTGTAATACCATAATGTGAAAGCGCCGCTTTTCTGTCGCGAATGTGCCGAATCTGCTGATGTAATTGCAACCGCTAATGATAGAGAAGGAGAGGAGGAGGCCGGGGGAGAGGTGAGCTCTTGTGCCTCCGTTGGTAAAAAAAAATTAGCCAATCACCATCGAGTGTTCACTTTCAGCGCTGAGGAGTGTTGAGAAAAGAAACCTTGCAGAGGAGGCTAGCCTCCCTTCTGATATCAACCAATCATCACAGAGACGTAGTGTTTCCACCGCCAGAACCAGGGTCTAAATAGAGTTCTGGGTAAATATTTGCCCCTCAGAAAGTCCCTGCTTGCAAGGTAGTACTTTTTCAAAGGTCCGGAAATTTTGGGGGCGGGACTTGGGCACTGAACATGCTGATTGGTTGATTTCACGCAGCAACCACCATATTTGCATAATTTAAAAAAATATATTACTGTTATTGTGTCATGAAATGTAGTTTTAAAAGGATTTCAGGCGAAAATGTAGTTGTTTAAAACTCAAATCTGCAATTTATTTATAAAAACAGCGCCTATTTGAAAATATGCTTAGCTGATTTCGGAGACGTGAGCTCCACGCAATCACCAGGCGCTCAGTGCTCATGTTTTCCAACGAGAGCAGCCTCAACTCGGCTAGTCCTTCTGACATTTGCCGCTGGCTCTGACGTCTCTGTAGTGGTTAAACATAAGATGTAATTCGTTTTGGGTAAATCTAACAGGTAATCTTTGGTCTTTATTCTATTATTTTATTAATCTATTAATATGTTAAAATGAAAATTAAAAGAGGCAATACTGTTTGATATAATATTTCGTTTCATTGTAATGTATGTACGTTCCCTGAACTACATTTCTGCGGGTATTAATATGTTTAAATGAAACCGAAAAGAGGCAGTGGTGTTTGATATCATATTTCATCTTATTGTAAATACAGTGAGGAAAATTGCAGTAGCCAAGGCGAGCTGACTGACGTTACTTGTGTCGTCCTGTCCCCGTGAGTTTACACTCACGAGTAGAACTTTTGAAGTCCGAACTACTTCAAAAGTTGCGTACATGATATTGAGAAACGCGCGCAGACCTACGTCACCAGACTATTTGCCTAGTGAGTTTACACTCACGAGTAGAACTTTTGAAGTCCGAACTACTTCAAAAGTTGCGTACATGATATTGAGAAACGCGCGCAGACCTACGTCACCAGACTATTTCCCTAATCTTCACGGTACTTTAGACCTCGATGCAAAGGCAGACAGCAACAGGTCTGGGGGAAAAAAGTTCCTGGGACAAATTGTTCCAGGTAATTTTGGTGGAAACGCGGATAAAGTCCCACTGAGGTGAACTTTTCAAGCCCTCATAAGCGGATCTTGAGGGCTAGAGTTAAGAAACTCTGCCCTAGTGTATAACATCATATTCTGTTGCTCATTTATTGAGGGGTCCAAAATAATTTCAATGCTTAAAGTTGAGTGTGACTTCATCCTAAATCTTCTTTCACTAAATTCTGAAAAAAATCTGAAGTATTTTCTTAATACGCAAGTTAAAAAAAGGAAAAAATCAAGTACTTATGATGTTTATTTAAATCTTGTACTCTTTTGTTAGTGGTCTGTGACATACCAAATAAGAATTGTAGAAGGGTGACAGAATAAATAACATTCCACAGGCCACTATTGTGCTGAGTCATGCAACCCCTGAGTTTTCCATCACAAAGGGCATGTGAACATTTTGTCATTCCCAGCATTCATGACCACATCACAAAGTACATGTCATTTCTAGCGCCTATTCATGCCACTTAAACAATTGTAGCACTGTAGTCACAACCAACAAGAAAAATCAAGTAACTGTGATGGACTGGATATATTTGAGACTTCTTTACCAGTACTTCTACAGGTCTGACACTCATCAATTGCTTCCTTTCTGCCTCACCATACATTGCAGAAATATTTGACTGGCCTGCAAAGTGTTTTAAAATAACAAGGACATACAGAACCACCATCTATATTCTTCCAAATTGCAAAACTCTGGTTATAACATACCAATATATCATATGTATGTTAAGGTATGCACAATATAAATTGTGAGTTCCACTGTTTCAACGATGGATATTTTGATGCCCCTTACTGCCAAGAAAGCAGTTAAGTGTTAAGTGATTACCTGAAAGCCATCATCTGTTGTGATGGTGTTATTGGTCTCCCGATAACGTTGGCGGTTATTGGCGGTAAAGTACACCATGGATTTTGCCAGAGATCCCCTATGTACACTATTACCTGGACTGGCAGTGATGCACGAGAGCCAGTGAAAGCATATAGTGTGATACTGGACAGGTCTCTAATGGCTTGTTTCCACTGAGCGGTACGGTACATTACAGTTCAGTACAGTACGATTCGGTACGGGTAACCCTAATCAGGCTTGCGTTTCCACTGCCAATAGTACCCTTACTTGGTTGGCGTGGTGTATGCCGGAAAGTAGCGATCGACGATGAACCGCGACAATAAGCACAACTCTGCCTCTTTTTGTTAAATGTCAGTTTTAATGAACAATAATAGCCATTATAAAAGTATAAGTACAAAGTATAAGAGGCTTATATAAGAGGAAATAAAGACAAAAGCAAACAGTTCAGTCAAATGTATGCTACAAAGTCAGCGCTGTACTACGGTAAAGTTCAAAGTATATATAAATATATAAAGTTAAACAGCTTTGTGCTCGGTCAAAACGATATGACCAGGAACAAATAATAGATTCATGAGACCACGAATGTCTGTTAAATATAGCCAACCCAAAACAAATTGTATCTCATGTTTAATCACTACAGAGACATCAGAGCCAGCGGCAAATGTCGGAAGGACTAGCCGAGCTAAGTCTGCTCTATGCGGATACATGAGCACTGAGTGCCCGGTGATCGCCTGGAGCTCCGAAATCGGCATAGCAAATTTTCAAATAGGCGCTATCTTTATAAATAAACTGCATATTTGAATTTTAAACAATTACAGTCTCGCCTGAAAAACTCTTACAACTACATTTCTTGACACAATAACAGTAATTTTTTGAAAATTATGTGGGTTTTTGGGCAATGACGTTTCACAAGTCCACAAGAACAGACATATTGAGAAATGGCTATTATCTGTGTGAAAATATAAAATGATAAAATACACGGTTATATTTTTTTGTGTTTGAGCACTCTGATGTAAATAAGCCCAACACTCATGGACAGCAGAGCGGAACGAGTGAAGAAGAAGCTTTATCCCCTTGTATCACGCAAAAGTGAAGATTCTAGTCAACCAATCAACGTTCTGCGGTGAGTTTAGCTCCACACTTTTGGTACCCTTTGCTGTGGTAGGTACCCCAATGGAAGGTACCCCAACCATTCACAACTTCTGACAGTGGAAACGGAAATAATTGCGCACCGTACTGTACTGTACCGAACCGTACCGCTCAGTGGAAACGAGCCATAAAAGGTTAAGGAATACAACCTTAAGAATGGACTGATGGCAACTAGGCTAGCCCAGGCAATGTGCTTAGACCCCAAAGACCCCCAACATCAACACCCAGAGCTCACTGACAATCTATTTAATTTGTTTTTGCTTTGTTTGCTACAGTATATGTTTCTCTTGTCCTGTCTCCTTCTTACCTTCTACCATGCCCCTTCATTTATCCCTTGTTTAGTTCTAGAAATTGTTCTTGCCAGTGCTTATCTTGCCAAGCTTTGTCTAGACTTGCCTTATGTTTCTCTTGTCCTGTCTCCTTCTTACCTTTTACCATGCCCCTTCATTTGGCCCTTGTTTAGTGCTAGTTCTAGAAATTGTTCTTGCCAGTGCTTATCTTGCCTGAAGTCTTGTCTAGTCTTGCCGTATCTTGTCCTTCCCTAATGCGAGTTTTGCCTTTAGTTTTCTGCCCAGCCCAGCTGTCCCTTGTCAGAGGTCTTTCTGCCAGTTAGTACTCTAACTGCCCTGCCCAATGTCTGGTCCCCCTCTACATTCCTGTCATTTGGATTGATTCCCTGATCCTCTACCTGGCCCCGATCTTCCTCCTGGGATTTCCCTGCTTACCTGTCTGCCCTTCTCAGACTGCTTATCTATCTTTGACCCTTGACTGGCCCTCAGTGGCCTGTCAGTTTGTTTCTTTTTCTTTTATTTATTTAGTCATTTAGCAGACGCTTTTATCCAAAGCAACTTACAAATGAGGACAACAGAAGCAATCAATTGTAGTATTAAAACAACTAAAAACAGATCCAAAACTAAAAGCTAAAACTTTATAAATACTACCTATACACATTTTAAAAATAAAGAAATTAAATAAAAATGACAAATCCATACAATATTTCAAAACTTAACATTTAAATGAAAAACAGAAAAATAAAGCTAAAAACAATTCAAAATATTAAAGAACAAAAGGTATAAGAGTATAATAATGATTCTAACATAACGCTAAATTTAAATTAAATTTTAATAAAAACAATTTATAAAAAAAAAAAATTTACGCTAAGCCAAACACCAAAAAAACAACGTACATGTTGTTTGTACGTTTGTACACATACATGTATATATATATATATATATATAACTATGTGAACTTCATGCGGAGGAAAGTGGTGCAACAGGCACTGGGGAGACCTTGTTGTTGAAACGCTGATCAGGCCAAAGACACCTTTCCGGTGCACACTAACATAATGGCCAGAAAGATTAATTATTTAATATTTATGTTTGATGAACTTGATATAGGACACCAACAGCACAAGGACATTTCACTATTTGTATCATTCCGCTTGTCTTGTTTTCCTGTTCCAGAGAGTCAGATTGTTGATTAGTAAGATTTTTCAGTTTTTCTTTCAAAAGATTGTGTTACACCATGTAGGAGACAGCAATTGAAAGGTATTGAGTCATATTGAATCATTCGTTCAACCAATTTGTTCAATGTGACGAGTGGGGCGGGCTGAGAGCCGTGGCAACGGAGCGAGGCCGGTGGAGTTAATGATAATGAGCGACACCTGCGCCACTCACCGGTCTCGAGTCCCACGGAGGAGCTCCGGAAGGATACACTTGCTCTGGCAATCAATTTATAATGATTTTCAAAGGTATTGCGGTTATTTCCTTACATTACTAGAGGAGTGTATAATACTGATCCTAGAGGGCCATTGTCCTTCAGAGTTTAGCTCTAACCCTAATCAGACACACCTGAACAAGCTCAACAAGGTCTTCAGGATCACTAGATACTTCCAGCGTGGTGTATTGGAGCAGGTTGGAGCATCTCATGCTTCTTCTCGTTTGTGCTGATCAATGTTCAGACTTTTGAGGGGCCACTGGATCTGTTGGAAATGACCAAACTCATCAACCAGTAAAGGGGCACTAAATGCACTATGAACTTGAGATGATAGATTGACTGGAGAAGTGGGTGTTATTACTGCTACCTTCCTTCACCATCAAGCCTCGTTGCTAAGTGGTAAGGATTCTACACCATCACACCAAGTTGGCACCTGGCATCTATATGGTGTTCACGCAGATGAAATGGTAAAAAGAAACAGACTTGTCTACTATGTGAACTTCATGCGGAGGAAAGTGCAACAGGTACTGGGGAGACCTTGTTGTTGAAACGCTGATCAGGCCAAAGACACCTTTCCGGTGCACACTAACATAATGGCCAGAAAGATTAATTATTTAATATTTATGTTTGATGAACTTGATATAGGACACCAACAGCACAAGGACATTTCACTATTTGTATCATTCCGCTTGTCTTGTTTTCCTGTTCCAGAGAGTCAGATTGTTGATTAGTAAGATTTTTCAGTTTTTCTTTCAAAAGATTGTGTTACACCATGTAGGAGACAGCAATTGAAAGGTATTGAGTCATATTGAATCATTCGTTCAACCAATTTGTTCAATGTGACGAGTGGGGCGGGCTGAGAGCCGTGGCAACGGAGCGAGGCCGGTGGAGTTAATGATAATGAGCGACACCTGCGCCACTCACCGGTCTCGAGTCCCACGGAGGAGCTCCGGAAGGATAAGAGGAGTAACGACAGTGAAGGACGAGAGAGGACTGGATTTTATGTTTTGTTTCTGTTTGTGCACGGCAGTCGTCCGTGAGGGGTGTCGTGCTATTTTCAGTTTTGTGTTTATTTTGTTAGCTATTAAATTATGTTTAAATGTTCACCGGTTCCCATCTCCTTCTTCCCCGATCTACGAACTTTGTTACATTCAAAAATACTGATTTATTTAGAAACAAAACATCACTAATGTGTGTTTCTTGGTTCAACTGTGGCTTTTTTGGAACTATTTGACAAAGCAAAAATAGACAAAGTATCCAGCAATATTGTGTCTAAAAGGTTACTCAGTAATAACCTTTTGCTTATTGAACTTATGTATAAAAGTAATTTTCAGTTGTGCTGGCTCCTTGTTACTCTAGTAACTTCTCAGAAACAGCCTGGGGGGGGGGGGGGGGGGGGGGGTTGTAATTTTGTTTTTAATCGAAACATTCCCAAACGCATTAACTATATCACGAAATATCTTGATTCTCATCATTATAGATTATGCTACTTGATCTATAGTGGCCTATGGTCAAAGTAGCCTAATAATGTAGTCTATTAACTATACATAAAATCCTGTCTGTTTGCTTAAGTAACAGATATGGGTGTCATGCCATAACATTTTTAATACGACTGATTTTATATTTAATGTGAATTTAACATTGAAAGTTAATGTGAATAAAAGTTAGGCTACTTATCATAACACTTTCATTTTACAGAAAGAGAGCAAAGAACATTTACATTATCAAAGAACATTTTCACTGACAGTCTAGAGTTCAAGCGCTCTCAAAAACTCCCATTAAAATCACTGAAGCCGTTTACACTGTGAAATGAATATCTTACTTACAGATTCATACACACATCTGCAGTTTGTTGTTTCTGACAAGAGAATTCGCCAGAAAGAGTTATTCAGTCAGCGAGCGAGTAAAGAAAACACCGGCATTTTAGCGATGACTCATCTGAACACCTCTGATTGGCCACTGCATTCATAAGCTCAACAGCATCTTGTGTGATTGGTTAATGAGCAGTGCTGTAAAAACGCATCTGGCTCAGTGCCAGCCAGCAAACGCAGATTTGAATTTAGCAGCTGATGATATGACCCGCTGAACGATTTAATCATGCTGGTGTGATTGTATCAAATATAGAAAGTATTATTTGGCTATTTTTTTTTGTCTTTTGGAAGCTGCATTCAAAATCCACTTGGCTCAAAAATCTGAATGGGCATGACGCCTCTGTTTTTAACTAGTAATGAATAATTCTGAATATTTAGCATAAGAAAGTAGTTCCACAAACAAGAGGGTCTTTAGGACACACTGTACAAATACAATTCTAAGAGTGTGTTGTGGTCATATATAAGCACAGCTTTTTTGTGGATTTCAAGCCAGTATTATGTAAAATAAGTGTTTATTTAGATTGTGTTCATTGCTTTTTCTATTGTACTCTGGATATCAGTATCGGCCACTAAAACCCCTTATTGGTCAAAGACAAAAACACAGAATATCCATCTCTTTGAAGCAAAATTAGGACACAATTGTCTAGGACACATTTATTATACACAGAAATCATAACTGCACACACCGGTAAGATTTACACAATTTTTATTCAGTGTTTTGATGCTGTTCCTGAGATGTTATTGAACTGTGCTACACCATAACAACTATTTGAGCAGGTCTGCGGTAGTAGATGTGTCCCTCCAAGAGAGTTCGTCATTTGACACAGGTGATCCTCCAGTCATTCGGCAGCTGTACATGTGTCGGTTCATCAGGGCTTTGACCCTTCTGGGTTGAGCTGTACAATGGCTTGTCTGAAATGTCACTGGTGTCCGTTCAGTTTCAGAACAAAAGAGCATGCTTGGCCAAGTATGAGGCATATGATGTTTGATCCTCAAACAATAGGAGATTGTACTCCCTCACTTTACTTTCATGCCAGGCTGGCGCCAATAACACCACACTAATGCAACATGGGGCATCAGACTCATGCTCTGATTGGCACCATACAAATAATATGGTCTGGAATTTTTATTCAGTGTTTTGATGCTGTTCCTGAGATGTTATTGAACTGTGCTACACCATAACAACTATTTGAGCAGGTCTGCGGTAGTAGATGTGTCCCTCCAAGAGAGTTTGTCATTTGACACAGGTGATCCTCCAGTCATTCGGCAGCTGTACATGTGTCGGTTCATCAGGGCTTTGACCCTTCTGGGTTGAGCTGTACAATGGCTTGTCTGAAATGTCACTGGTGTCCGTTCAGTTTCAGAACAAAAGAGCATGCTTGGCCAAGTATGAGGCATATGATGTTTGATCCTCAAACAATAGGAGATTGTACTCCCTCACTTTACTTTCATGCCAGGCTGGCGCCAATAACACCACACTAATGCAACATGGGGCATCAGACTCATGCTCTGATTGGCACCATACAAATAATATGGTCTGAACGCTGCAAGTAAGCTGAAAGAGGCCAGGATATTTCTGCATGAGAATGGAAGGAAGGAAAACCGAGATAAAATAGCACCTTCTCAAAAGCAAACGTAAGCTGCACATGCAGATCTAAAAATATATGAAACATTGGTTTACTGACATTAAAAACAAAAAGTAAACCGTATTCCCCTACGCACAGTGTTAGAATACAACACACAACACATTTAATTCATATAAATTCTAAAAAAGAAAAAACATGCACGCTCATAACATTTTTCTCACACTGGAATGAGAAGCAAGCTGTGGAAGAGGATTTCAGCTCTTTTTAAAATGTCGCACACATGTTCTCAGTTCTGTCAAGATGTGTAAAAGTTGCATGCTCAAAAAGCAAATCAAACGGAGTGTCTTTCAACACAGTGATCATTCAACCAGTCCGAACTTCACATATCTACAAAGACCATGAAACACCATCCCAGGCCTCCGATCAGAAACATGGTAACATGCATGCTGTATATAAACAGATCATTGAGGATGCCAAAGTCCAGCCGGCGGTGACCCAGCAGCAGTAGAATGACGGACAGCTTGTATTGAAGACGAAGGAAAATTCGCACGCTGACGTACTGCAGGCAGAAGAGTGCAGATAGTGCCACCCAGAGGAGGGCGGTAAAAAGACTGCAGCCAAAATAGAGAAGGAACCGGATGAAACTATACATCCATCGAGACTTCAGATACAGGTCAAAGTTGTTGTATTTGGTGCGTACGAGCTGGGCGGTGCGCGCCGGGCCACAGGCGGAGTGCATGCAGGTAGTGTGAGGGCCATGGAAGGAGCGAACCCTCCGTGGGATGGGAATGACAGGCATGGGTGGGCTTGGAAACCCCCTGGATTCAGGAAGGTCCACTCACAGGACTCTTCCAGTAACTCCAGGGCTGCATGTTGCATAACAGGACCACCGGCAGCTAACTAAAACGCAGATGGATGTAAATGCGATGTTCCCATGACTAAGTGCACTGGCGCTCATCCAGTGGGCATCTCGATAACACTGGAACGCTGGAGAAAAAATATGTATAATAATAATAATAATAATAATTAGTGATATGCCAACATATCATCCAGGCAGATCGATCGGCTGATTTTTGGCTAATATGAGTATTTATGATTGTATATAAGTATAAAAAAAAACAATGCACAAGATACGATAACACACGCTTTGCTAGAAGATTTGCTAACAGCTTCAGAGACACTAAATACCTTATTAAACCTAATTACCTTATTACTTAAATTTTCAGTTAGTTCTTCTACCATGTGGTTTGAAAATACAAACATACTTACTTTTTTCAACAAGGTAAGCTTGTAAGAGTACTGTTTCCCATGTTTCGTGTTGGTTAATTGGTCAAGTTGAAAACATTCTAATTGAATCTGAATGACCTTGCTTATTGGGCAGGAAATTATTCTATTTAAAGCATGCAGACAGATGACAAGCTATTTAAAACATGCAGATGACAATGTGTAAATAATTGTAATTTAGAATTAATAGATGCATTAGCTCTACTAATGCTACTGATATTTACGTTAATGCATTTGGCAGATGCTTTTATTCAAAGTGACTTACGTTGCATTCAGGTTGTACATTTGATCAGTTAATGTATTCCCTGGGAATCAAAGGCAGTTTCTCTTCATCAGATCCTACTACTTTGAAACAGCCTTTGTTTCATGTCATTTCCACAACCTGATTGGCCACATCTCCCTTGCTGCCATTAAACTGTACTATCATACAAATAAAAATAAAAATGGTCAACCTCAAAATAAAAATAAAAGTGCTGTAAACGTGCTATAAACGCAATGTTTAATTTAGATTACATTCATAGCACTCTCACATAATGCATTCCCTTGTAAAAGGGGAGTACCATGGTACAATGATGGTATCACATAGTAATACCATGATACAGAATGAATACCCTACTCATAAACCATGATATTTCATTCTAAGAATACCATTGTATTACAAGAAAAACCTTGTGACTATTATATCCTGTATTTATAACAGTATATTTACACAGTACTCAAAATAATTTCATGGTACTGTGTCCACTCCAAAATACATAGTAATGGGCTTTGTGAAGGTTTAAGTGTTTAAAGAACATACGGAGAATTTTCGTTTTTATGTAAACATACCTATATTTCATGTAGCCTAATGGTTATTCTATAAATGCAAGGCCTCATATAAAGCTGTTCAACAGGCAGATCACATTATCACTCACCTCTCGTCATACGCTTCACATATTACATATTATATATATATATACACATCAAATGTGATTATATATAGAATAAGTGA
Source organism: Sinocyclocheilus grahami (assembly GCF_001515645.1). Taxonomy (NCBI): domain Eukaryota; kingdom Metazoa; phylum Chordata; class Actinopteri; order Cypriniformes; family Cyprinidae; genus Sinocyclocheilus; species Sinocyclocheilus grahami. The sequence continues at coordinate 196,390 of NW_015505997.1, forward strand.
ATGAAACTCACATGCGTTTATTCTGCATTCATCGGCTGGTGATGTGCTGCGGCGCGGAACACGGTCTGTCGCAAAACACACTAGCCCGCTGGTTACTATGACAACAGCCGGACAATTTAAAGGCGCAGGCTCATCTTTTTTTTTTTTATTAAATTTTTTTTTTTAATCTCGCGTCGCAAAAAAAGATTCTGCGTTTCTGTTTTCTTTTTCTTCTCAAAGATTTAGGATATTATTATCAAAATAGCACATGCTGGTTAAATTAGCAGTGGTCTCTTGTTTTGAGTCACAAGTTCCTTATGAAAAATTTTATTTTGATATTCGGTCTAATTTGGTGACTTTTTTCATAAATATAAGTATAATGTAATATAAATATAAGTAGCCTAAAGAATATTTAGTCTGCAGTGAATTAACACACTTAAGTCTTATATGAATAATTGTGTGTGTGTATATATATATATATATATATATATATATATATATATATATATATTTTTTTTTTACTGTGGGTCAAACTTAATCATCACAATGCCATCAGGTAATTTTAGATATAAGCCAGAAATCAAACGAATTATCCCAACAGTATGTTTAAAATAGTCACTTTGCTCTGAATTGAATGTTCTTGCAATAGTTTTCATCTCACAGATATAACAGGAATGTCATAATGTTGAATATCTGCATGTATCATTCCCATCTCTAATGCCTTCAGACTCAAGTTGTTCTGTTTAACTGTTTATGTGTGTATGTGTGTGCTTGTTTTGACCATAGGCCTACTTGTGAAGACCAAATGTATTCCTCACTTATATTGTGAAATACTTTGAGAACGCACTAGTGAGGACAATCTACTGGCCAAAAATCAGCCAAAAGATGTTTTGATGTAAATCTAATGTTCTTCATTTGATTCTGTGATGGTTAAATTAAGGGGTGGTTGGGTTAGCTGATAGAAAACATCATTAACCTGATAGAAAATCAATGGAAGTCTATGCAATGTCCTCACTATAGAGAAATAAACCTGTGTGTGTGTGTGTGCGTGTGTGTGTGTGAGAGAGATCCCTCATAAAGTTGATTTGACCTCTGCCTAACTTTTCCAGTGCACTGCACAGCTCTGCACGTCTGCAGATTTATGGCATGACTATACGATTGCATCCTGCCTATTTGTCAGATGGCCAGATAGTGAGCGGAGCAGCACATCTCGCCGCAGATAAATCATAACGGGAGGCGCTTTTAAAAAGAGTTTATTACGATCGTTAATGGGGCTCCCGATCACTTTGTGCAAGATTTAAAGACATATTATGTAAAATCTGAAAAACAAACCTTATAATACTTAATCAAACATGCATAAAGCCATCAGTAGGGCTAAATAAATTCTCCCAATTAACTTGCTTTAAGAGATTGTGATTGCTTTTACTAATTTAATCAACAGTGTAATCATTTCAGCAGCAGTCAGGGTTGATGATGAGCTTTCTGTGGATGCGGAGGGAATTTGTGATGAGATGCTATCTTTAACAACATACTTGACCATTTTGAGAGTCAGTTGAAGTTTTCATGTTTTGCTTTTGCTTCTAATTGCACAATATTATGAATATTAGGTCAATGGCTGCATTCAGATGTCAAAGTGTTGCCAACAGCATGCTGCAGGGATGACGTAGTTTTGCAGGGCAAAACAAAGTTCACATTTTAATACTTCCGGTTCCATCATCCTTAAGTCAGTGGGTATTTTGATTATTATTATTATTTGGATTAAAGAAAGGGTTGTGTGTTTGAGTGCCTACAGCAGTTAAATGAGTGGAGTTCACTGCTATAATTATACAGTGGATCTCTGTACACTTGAGCTGTATCCGAACCTGCAAATACTTCCCTATTGTATAGGCGAAAAATAGTATGTGACAAAAATGTATGCCCAAATTCAAAGTACTCATGAAAGAGTAGGCACAAAGTACCTGCTGACCTACTACTTCCGGTGTGATTCTGAAGTGTGCATACGATCGACACTTACTATCACACGAGGCCATGGGAGAGGATTTATGAATGGAAGTGATGTGACGCAACTGACAATGACAACATTACAATCATAATACACACATTCATACTAGAACATACTCTTTTTGCGGTTGTGAAGTAATGACCTACTCAAGAGAGTATGCAATTTCGAATGCACCCATGCATTTATTGCTGCCATAAAGCAATTCACCCTTTTTGTGGTATTTCTTACCGCTCAACAAACTTACACACTCCCAAAACAGTCATTTGGGGAAGGAACTGAATAAATTCGTCTTATTAGAAGTCACTGTACCATCAGAATGATTTTGAAACTGATATTTCAAAGCAATGAAAGTTGCTTTAGCTGCGTGAAATGAGGTCTTTGGTGAACACAAGCTCTAGACTTTTTAATGTTTTTTTCTGTGACATAAAATATATCAGTAATATTTAAAGATTTTACTTGTTTTGAAAAAGGTGGTTGCTAACAAGCATCTAAATGGCACTACAGAGGTTATCAGACTTTAAACATCATCACACTGAACAGGTAAACTTATCTACTCACTAGTTGCGTTCACCTTGTGGTTATAATCACACTATTCTAACTCAAACTTTCATGGAAAATGGTTTTAAATCAAGACTGAAAGAGTTGTTGGCTGCTTAATGGTGCTTAATGGTGGTTATGTTGAAGTCATGTGACCGTGGTGTAGTTCATTTATAGCCAGGGCCGTCGCTAGGAATTCTGGGTCCTATGAGTTGCGACCGTAACGTTCCCACAAATTCCCACTTGAATGTTTTGATATATACGATAGATATTACTAAATTCACAACAAACGCAACAAACTTAATAATGCATTTCTGTCACATAGAAAAGCACTTGACAGTAAAGTATTGATTTTGAGCTATGCTGGAAAGTTACTACTAATAAATTCTGTCATCATTTCCTCACCCTCATGTCATTCCAAACGACTTTCTTCTGTTGAACACAAAAGAGGATTTTGTAGAATGTTGCCAAACCATTTTGGTTACCCATGATTTGTACTGTTTGGACAAACATTTCTTGAATTTCTTAAATTATGTTCCACAGAGGAAAGAAATTCATACAGGTTTGGAATGACATGATGTTGAGTAAATGATGACAGTTTTCATTTTTGGGTGAATCTCCCTTTAAGAACTTTATTATTTATAAATAATAAGCACCTAATTTATATAGGACACTGATATTTATCTTTAATCAGGCCCTTACAGGAACCATACAGGCCTTGACGTGTGGCCAAGTATGGTGTCTCATACTTGGAATTTGTGCTCTGCATTTAACCCATCCATGTGCACACACACAGCAGTGAGTAGCGAACAAACACGCACACACATACTGTGAACACACACCCGGAGCAGTGGGCAGCCAATGCTGCGGCGCCCGGGGAGCAGTTGGGCGTTCGGTGCCTTGCTCAAGGGTCTCACCTCAGTCGTAGTATTGAGGGAGAAGAGAGTGCTGGACATTCACTCACCCCACTTATAAACCATGGGGCAGTTGTGGCCTAATGGATAGCGAGTTGGACTTGTAACCCAAAGGTCGTGTGTTTGAGTCTTAGGTCCGGCAGGGATTGTAGGTGGGGTGAGTGAATGTTCAAGTAAAATCCTGTTGGGTTTTTGCAGAGTGACGCGAACTTAGGTTGGCCTAAATATATTTTCACTAAAGCACCTGATATAGTTTTACATATGTGACCCTGGACCACAAAACCAGTCACAAGTAACACTGGTATATTTGTAGCAATAGCCAACAATACATTGTGTGGGCCAAAATTATAGATTTTTCTTTTAGGCCAAAAATCATTAGGATATTAAGTAAAGATCATGTTCCAATGTTCCATGTTGTAAATGTTCTACTGTAATTATATCAAAACTAAATGTTTGATTAGTAATATGCATTGCTAAGAACTTCAGAACTTCATCTTTAAAGGCAATTTTTTGCACCCTCAGATTCCAGATTTTCAAATAGTTGTATCTCTGCCAAATGTTGTCCTTTTTTATGTATAAATCTCAATTTCAAAAAATTGACCCTTGTGACTGGTTTTGTGGTCCTGGGTCTCATATAGGTTTAGTTTGAGATACATTTGTTTTAAATTAAGATACAGGGGTTAATGTGATCACATGGAAAATAGCCAATATTTCCAATTGCATGTCATCTTCTTATAATAGATTCATGCACCATTTGAATAGTCTCCAGTTTGATGTTGTCTATCAGAACATTTGACAGTTTTTCTAGAGATGTTGGAGGAGGAAAATGTCAAAATTTTAGTATTTCACAATTTCACATTTAGCACTCTATGATTAAAGGTTTAGCAGCCTTTTCAGGTGTTTTGTGGTGATTATTGCAGTCAATTTGCTGCACTAGTTCTGTGTTATTTGGATACTGTGTTATTTGCGTCAGACCAAGGCTGTATCTCATTGCTAGTTTTACTTGATCTAAGTGCTGCGTTCGACACTATAGATCATGACATACTCATAGATCGAATACAAAACTATACAGGTATTCAAGGGCAGGCTTTAAGTGGAGCAGCCCATCTCACGGCAGATCAATCATAACGGGAGGCGCTTTTAGAAAGAGTTTATTATGACCGTTAATGGGGCGCCTGATCACGTTGTGCAAGATTTAAAGACATATTATGCAAAATCTGAAAAACAAACCTTATAATACTTAATCAAACATGCATAAAGCCATCAGTAGGGCTAAATAAATTCTCCCAATTAACTTGCTTTAAGAGATTGTGATTGCTTTTACTAATTTAATCAACAGTGTAATCATTTCAGCAGCAGTCAGGGTTGATGATGAGCTTTCTGTGGATGCGGAGGGAATTTGTGATGAGATGCTATCTTTAACAACATACTTGACCATTTTGAGAGTCAGTTGAAGTTTTCATGTTTTGCTTTTGCTTCTAATTGCACAATATTATGAATATTAGGTCAATGGCTGCATTCAGATGTCAAAGTGTTGCCAACAGCATGCTGCAGGGATGACGTAGTTTTGCAGGGCAAAACAAAGTTCACATTTTAATACTTCCGGTTCCATCATCCTTAAGTCAGTGGGTATTTTGATTATTATTATTATTTGGATTAAAGAAAGGGTTGTGTGTTTGAGTGCCTACAGCAGTTAAATGAGTGGAGTTCACTGCTATAATTATACAGTGGATCTCTGTACACTTGAGCTGTATCCGAACCTGCAAATACTTCCCTATTGTATAGGCGAAAAATAGTATGTGACAAAAATGTATGCCCAAATTCAAAGTACTCATGAAAGAGTAGGCACAAAGTACCTGCTGACCTACTACTTCCGGTGTGATTCTGAAGTGTGCATACGATCGACACTTACTATCACACGAGGCCATGGGAGAGGATTTATGAATGGAAGTGATGTGACGCAACTGACAATGACAACATTACAATCATAATACACACATTCATACTAGAACATACTCTTTTTGCGGTTGTGAAGTAATGACCTACTCAAGAGAGTATGCAATTTCGAATGCACCCATGCATTTATTGCTGCCATAAAGCAATTCACCCTTTTTGTGGTATTTCTTACCGCTCAACAAACTTACACACTCCCAAAACAGTCATTTGGGGAAGGAACTGAATAAATTCGTCTTATTAGAAGTCACTGTACCATCAGAATGATTTTGAAACTGATATTTCAAAGCAATGAAAGTTGCTTTAGCTGCGTGAAATGAGGTCTTTGGTGAACACAAGCTCTAGACTTTTTAATGTTTTTTTCTGTGACATAAAATATATCAGTAATATTTAAAGATTTTACTTGTTTTGAAAAAGGTGGTTGCTAACAAGCATCTAAATGGCACTACAGAGGTTATCAGACTTTAAACATCATCACACTGAACAGGTAAACTTATCTACTCACTAGTTGCGTTCACCTTGTGGTTATAATCACACTATTCTAACTCAAACTTTCATGGAAAATGGTTTTAAATCAAGACTGAAAGAGTTGTTGGCTGCTTAATGGTGCTTAATGGTGGTTATGTTGAAGTCATGTGACCGTGGTGTAGTTCATTTATAGCCAGGGCCGTCGCTAGGAATTCTGGGTCCTATGAGTTGCGACCGTAACGTTCCCACAAATTCCCACTTGAATGTTTTGATATATACGATAGATATTACTAAATTCACAACAAACGCAACAAACTTAATAATGCATTTCTGTCACATAGAAAAGCACTTGACAGTAAAGTATTGATTTTGAGCTATGCTGGAAAGTTACTACTAATAAATTCTGTCATCATTTCCTCACCCTCATGTCATTCCAAACGACTTTCTTCTGTTGAACACAAAAGAGGATTTTGTAGAATGTTGCCAAACCATTTTGGTTACCCATGATTTGTACTGTTTGGACAAACATTTCTTGAATTTCTTAAATTATGTTCCACAGAGGAAAGAAATTCATACAGGTTTGGAATGACATGATGTTGAGTAAATGATGACAGTTTTCATTTTTGGGTGAATCTCCCTTTAAGAACTTTATTATTTATAAATAATAAGCACCTAATTTATATAGGACACTGATATTTATCTTTAATCAGGCCCTTACAGGAACCATACAGGCCTTGACGTGTGGCCAAGTATGGTGTCTCATACTTGGAATTTGTGCTCTGCATTTAACCCATCCATGTGCACACACACAGCAGTGAGTAGCGAACAAACACGCACACACATACTGTGAACACACACCCGGAGCAGTGGGCAGCCAATGCTGCGGCGCCCGGGGAGCAGTTGGGCGTTCGGTGCCTTGCTCAAGGGTCTCACCTCAGTCGTAGTATTGAGGGAGAAGAGAGTGCTGGACATTCACTCACCCCACTTATAAACCATGGGGCAGTTGTGGCCTAATGGATAGCGAGTTGGACTTGTAACCCAAAGGTCGTGTGTTTGAGTCTTAGGTCCGGCAGGGATTGTAGGTGGGGTGAGTGAATGTTCAAGTAAAATCCTGTTGGGTTTTTGCAGAGTGACGCGAACTTAGGTTGGCCTAAATATATTTTCACTAAAGCACCTGATATAGTTTTACATATGTGACCCTGGACCACAAAACCAGTCACAAGTAACACTGGTATATTTGTAGCAATAGCCAACAATACATTGTGTGGGCCAAAATTATAGATTTTTCTTTTAGGCCAAAAATCATTAGGATATTAAGTAAAGATCATGTTCCATGAAGATATTTTGTAAATGTTCTACTGTAATTATATCAAAACTAAATGTTTGATTAGTAATATGCATTGCTAAGAACTTCATTTGGACATCTTTAAAGGCAATTTTTTGCACCCTCAGATTCCAGATTTTCAAATAGTTGTATCTCTGCCAAATGTTGTCCTTTTTTATGTATAAATCTCAATTTCAAAAAATTGACCCTTGTGACTGGTTTTGTGGTCCTGGGTCTCATATAGGTTTAGTTTGAGATACATTTGTTTTAAATTAAGATACAGGGGTTAATGTGATCACATGGAAAATAGCCAATATTTCCAATTGCATGTCATCTTCTTATAATAGATTCATGCACCATTTGAATAGTCTCCAGTTTGATGTTGTCTATCAGAACATTTGACAGTTTTTCTAGAGATGTTGGAGGAGGAAAATGTCAAAATTTTAGTATTTCACAATTTCACATTTAGCACTCTATGATTAAAGGTTTAGCAGCCTTTTCAGGTGTTTTGTGGTGATTATTGCAGTCAATTTGCTGCACTAGTTCTGTGTTATTTGGATACTGTGTTATTTGCGTCAGACCAAGGCTGTATCTCATTGCTAGTTTTACTTGATCTAAGTGCTGCGTTCGACACTATAGATCATGACATACTCATAGATCGAATACAAAACTATACAGGTATTCAAGGGCAGGCTTTAAGATGGTTTAGATCCTACCTGTCCGATCGCTACCATTTTGTTCATTTAAATGGGGAGTCATCTCAATTATCACCAGTAAAATATGGAGTGCCACAAGGATCTGTCCTAGGTCCTCTGCTATTTTCGATATACATGTTGCCCCTTGGTAATATTATTAGAAAATACGGGATTAGTTTCCACTGTTATGCTGATGATACCCAACTATCTCAACAAGACCAGATGAAACTTCTAAATTATCTAAGCTAACAGAGTGTGTTAAAAATGTAAAAGATTGGATGACCAATAATTTTCTCCTATTAAATTCGGATAAGACAGAAATAGTACTTATTGGACCAAAAGACAGTACACAGAATCTCCTGGATTACAATTTGCAACTAGACGGGTGTACTGTTACTTCCTCTACAGTAAAAAATCTGGGTGTTATATTA
>NW_015505997.1:204703-209146 GCF_001515645.1 Sinocyclocheilus grahami
TACATTTCTGCCATATGTACATTAACTGACAGTCACCACTGATAAGCTACCACTAAATATTGTAGAAACTTAATTTGCTGTAAAGTTGCTTTGCAATGATTTGTATCGTGAAAAGCGCTGTACAAATAAACTTGAATTGAATTGAATCCTTCTTAGTCTTTGATGGCCCCTATTGCTTACTTTCAGATTTCATCCACTATTCTTCTTCTTCACTGATGAAGTTGAACACACTTTGTTTCTGCATAATCGCTTAGACTGTTGTTCTTAAAACGCCAAACAACTGGGCTGTTAATGTTACTAAAATGACTGACCACTATATTAGATTAACAGCAGCACTGTCTTGATGTGTTGAGTATAGCTGATGTCCACTAGAGGGAGCTCTATTCCTACCACAGTGTGGCTTCACATTAAATCCAAGGTCAGATCATCAAACATCTCAAGATCAGCTCATCTGTTTCTCCTGCTTTTTAGTTCTGACTCACATACACACTATTGCATTTTATGAGCTGAGGTATTTCAAACTCTTCCATTCAAAGCACTTGTGTGCTCCTGCTGAAACTGTACGTTATTACATGTACAATCTTTATTCAGATAATATTTTTTTGACAAGCATTTTTAGTTACAACAATAGTGAATCCTAGAAGTTTGTGGTGAATTTCTTGCATGAATTTAGGATAGTTTGATTACGTTCATGAGGACACATACAGAGCCTGACTGGATGTAAAATCCTTCAATTTCCAGCCAGCACAAGATTAAAGTGGTTAGATGTCAAAATCCTCTTACCAACCCAAAATATGCTGAAGGTTGATCAATTAATTCATTAACTAAATAGAGGTCTAATATATGACAAGAGACAAATTGAATCAATTAGCAGAGGCTAATCAGAACAAAGGGAACTTTAATTACAAGAAGTTTAATTAAAACACTTACCAGTGTAATATGAAGTGCTTTATAAATTCTGGAGGAAAAGCCACACATCCACAGGAAATGAAAAACAGAAGCACTTTGCTTCACTGTTACCTCAAAGACACACACACAAAGACACACACACACACACACACACACACACACACACACACACACACACACACACACACACACAAAGACAGACACACACACACACACACAAAGACACACTGAAATGAGAAAAGTTGGTGTGAGATTCATCCTGAGTTTTCTTCTAAATCATCTACTGAGTTCTAATGGGATTTCTGGATCTTTTCACCCAGTAAAGTCTGACATTAACCATTTTTAAATGGAACAGTTTATTGAACCTATATTGAAAAGTTTGCATATGTGTTTTTGTTGAGTATCATATTTGATACATCAGGCCTTTATGGCTCATATAGTCTGATATAGTCTCATGTAGTCATATAGTGAGAATACGGAGAAAAAACAGCTCAAACTGAGCAAAAGCATACAATTTGCTGCAGATGCTGATATTTATACGATGATATTCTGATGCTTGAAATATAAATTAGTGAGATCTTTATAACAGCATAGAAGAAAATGATACAAATATCAGTCATCACTCTATGTCTCCAATAATATGTCTTAGTCAGATGATATTTAAATGATTAAAACATATGTGATGCAGTCCATTGATGACTGAGAGATGAACAAATAAACATTCCTCAAAAGATCTGAGATGTTTTAGAGGCTTGGGAAGATCATTCCTTCACTGAGGAACAGTAAAAGTAAAGCTTCTGGAAACCTGATGATCAGAATTGAGACTCTAAAAAAATGATCTCTGGATAATCAAGTAAAGCCAAGCTGCTTCAGTCCGGTAAGTGTTCATCTGGAAATATTACTTAAGTTATTCTTATGTTTACTTGATAAAAATAAGTAAGAATTTAACAGCAAAAAAACACGTGAAGCACAAGCCAAAGGAGGACGTTTGTACGATTATACTAAAACTTAATACAGTTTTTTACGATTGCTTAAGCACAATTTTGAAAACAGGGCCCGGTTTGTCAAAACACTACACAATTAACACAACCCTACACCAAAGTAGCACAACACTTCAGATCATTTGCAAAATGGAACACTTTTGTCAAAACTATACACAACTTTATAAAAACAATATTTTGTTACCATACGAAATACACATTTCATATGACTTTAATCTTTTTGTACCAGTTACACACTGCTGTTGCTAACCTAAAACACTTTTAGCAAGTCTAATTCTCAGTGATTAGAGTACTGTAAATGAAGTACACAGAGAAAGTGCAACTATACAATAGTTCACCAAACACTACACAAGACCAATGCTGCAGACTGACGAAAATATCATTGATTTCTCTCCATATACCCAAATCAGTCAACATGGAGAATCACAACAAAGCATGTCCCAGTTGTTATGCTACTACAGTAGTGTGCATAACACTGTTAGCTCAGCAAACAACAGATAAACGTAAAATACTATATCCAGTACAGGTTACAATTACAGTAAATAACAACAACCATAAAATAATCTGAAAAAACTGACACTATTGTACAGAAAATACTACAGTAAACATACTATACATTATCTCTTCGCCTAGCTGGATCAGGCCAGAGATTTTCATCAACATCACAAGCAATATCCTCATTAGCAAGACAACGCGGGAAGAACCGTCTTGAATGTCGAATCCATCCTTGCACAGCTGCGGCGTCGACTTGGTCACAGGCGTCCTCCATGGCCATGGGTTTAGACTTTTGGAGACTTGAGAAGAAGTTTTGCTCTGTGTGTCAGTTTAAATAATTGTGCTGTGCATGTCATTTTAGTGTGTTAGCAATTGGAAAAAACTGTATTATCTCTCTCTCTTGTTCTTGCGTGAGTATGGGCCCCCTTCCTCCTTGTCGTTCCCGACCCTCAATCCTATGTAGAGAATACTACATGTAACTTACTGCACAATGTCACAGGAAGGGGTATCACAAGTGCTGATATGGTGCATACAATAAGCGGCTGATTACTGTAACTGTAGACAGATCTTATTTTACCCGTTTTCCTGTCGAAAAGTCCTTATGACAGATGCCACTGTATATCTGCTAAGATTTGGCTGAACTCAGTCCAGCCTCCCTCAGCGTCAATCCGTGGTTTACAACATGGTCCACTAGTGTTGCACGAATGTCATTTGATAAGTTTGGTCCTCTTCTTCTTTGTGCACGTTCCCCTCCTGCTTCAGGTCTTCCTCGGCCTCTGCCTCTGCCTCTGCCTCTGCCTCTGCCTCTGCCTCTGCCTCTGCCTCTGCCTCTGCCTCTGCCTCTGCCGGAAAAGTTACATTTTAGTGTGTGAGTAATCGTAAAAAACTGTAAATATAGTTTAAACTATCAATCAGATGACAGAAGCAAGCAGTAGATTGTGCCTGACAGGTTTAACAGCAAAGTTTTGATCATGTTGATCATTTAGAGCCCTTAGAAATTCATGTTCAGGTATGATACAATAGGCCTTATAGGGTTAAAATTCTAATCAAACAGAATATAGCACTGACACAATCCCACTGTTCTGCTATTATCATTAATCGTGCCTTGCTAGTATTGCCAGCACAATTATTTATTGCTGTCATTTTGGTTACTTTGTTATCAACTCTGCATATATTTGAATACATTAGCATACACACACACACACACACACACACACACACACACACACACACACACACACACACACACACACAGGTCATACAGAGCATTTATGAGTTGCATTTCCTCTGTGGAGAACAGAGTAACAGTAACAGAAAATTATACTATATAAATGTAAATAAAACAGTTTACACAATATGGACATACAGTATGAAGGTGTAACGAAATATCATAAACATATCAATACAAGCACAATTATTAAAAACATCACTATCATAAAGGCAAATGAAATCATGATATAATCCTGTTTTCATACTGTATTCCAGTTCAGGAAGTCGAAGGAAACCGTCTGTTTGTGGTGCAGTGAGATTGTGGAGAGTGTTAATCTGTAAGGCTTTGAAGGGTTTGGATCAGATTAAACATCTGCAGCAGGAGGATCAGCAGATCAGCTCACTCTTTCAGTCTGAGCTGCATGTTCCCCAAATCTCACAAGAAATCACTGAGAGTCACTGGCGCGCCAGTGGAGCCACAACATGACACGAGGACACAATATTCACACAAACACACACACAATAGAAAAGAATGCAAAACACGACACATGTCACAGGGAAATGCTTGAAATACAGCAATGTTCACTCACCATGTGTGTTAGAGAGTGATATATTGTTCGAAAGCTGCTTGAACATGTACACTATTATTCAACAGTTTGGGTCTGGTAAGATTTTGTTAATCTTTTTGAAAGAAGTGTCTTTTGCTACCCAATACAGTAAAAACAATGAAATATTATTACAATTTAAAATAAATGTTCTATCTGAATATATATATATATATATATATATATATATATATATATATATATATATATATATATATATATAT
>NW_015505997.1:209222-214721 GCF_001515645.1 Sinocyclocheilus grahami
ATATTTAAATGTAATCCATTCCTGTGATCAAAGCTGAATTTTCAGCATCATTACTCCAGTCTTTAGTGTCACATGATCCTTCAGAAATCATTCTAATATGCTGATTTGCTGCTCAAGAAACATTTCTGATTATAACCAATGTTGAAAACAGTTGTGCTGCCCAATATTTTTGTGGAAACCGTGATACTTTTTTTTTGTATTTTATTACATTTTTTTTTACTTTAGTCTTTGAATGAACTCATCGCGAGTCAGTGGCCGTAAGTTCACTGGATTCTGCATATAAGCATATTTCTGCATTAATATACATAAAGCCATGAATTTCCCCGTGTGATTTAGTGGTGGTGGACACACATTTGGCACCAGCACGGAAGAGGCTCACATCAACACAACGTGATTTACATTGGTGAACAGATGGCACAAAGCACAGTGTTTGGAGAAGATGTGCGGTTTATTCACACTGACACTGTGTGCGACGGGTGTGAGTGTTTGTCTAGAGCTGCATGAAAATGAGACGGAGAATGTCACAGCATAGGTGTGCATGTGCACGGTCCAAACATATGCATAATTACGCATAATGTCAAGAGGGAGAGAGCTGAGTCTGAGAATCCAGTGTGAACACAGAAGAAGAGATCAGGAGAAACTGAAGAGCTCAAATTATTAACCCATACATGAGGCACAAACACTGCAGGACGACACACACACACACACACACTCTCTCTCTACTTTAACACTTAGTGATAGGGTTACACTTTATTTTAAGGTGTCCTTGTTGCAGTGTAATTATACATTTAAGTACTGAGTAATATTAATTAACTACATGCACTTACTATATGGTTAGGGTTAGGATTTGGCTTCGAGTTACTTGCATGTAATTATACGTAATTAATTGTTATTATAATAGTAAGTACATGTAATATGTGTAAAAAGGACACATTAAAATGAAGTGTTACCAGTGATAGAGGTACTAGTACTAGTGATGATTGACTTAACTGACAGCACTAATAAATAAATCACCTTGAAAAATTGTGTGTAGAGCCAGTTTGAACTTCAAACCTCAAATGAGAGACACATCAAACCATTTTTCAGTCTGTGCTAAGTCACATACATATACATATGTTATTAATATGTATATGATAAATTTCTATCTCATATATTTTAGCTATATATATATATATATATATATATATATTTTAGCTATATATATATATATATATATATATATATATATGTGTGTGTGTGTATATATGAAGAGTTTATTTGCAAAAACAGATAACTCTGTTGTTTGAAATTTTCAAAAATCATGTTTTTTATTATGTAATCATGTTTTTATTGTGTTTTACTGTGTTAGTTAGTTGTAATTATTAGTTATTTTTTAACCTAATCAAAATAACCCAACTAAAGTTTGATTGAGATTAATTGGAATGCACAATGAAAAAACATGATTTCTGAGAATTGTTAAAAACGGAGTTATCTGTTTTTGCAAATTAACTCTTCATATGTTAAAATTAATAAGACAAACGTATGTGTGTATGCACATACAAACATATATACTTAATACATCACTTTATTTTATATTTACATATAGCAACACATTTATGGGCTTTATGATGGATATACAGTATATGTAGATATATGATTAGAATATAAGTATATAGTACATAAGCATAAAATATTTTGTAATAAACACAAGAGTTTTTAAAAATAAAATACATAAAACAGTGCATATTAGGGATTTAATTTGTGGTTCAGTAGGTGTGTGCTACATATGATTATCATGTGTTTCTTTGCACACATACACACACACACACACACACACATGTCTGGTCAGCTATCCTTGTGGGGACTCTCCATAGGCGTAATGGTTTTTCTACTGTACAGACCCTATATTCTATTGCCCTACACCAACCCTACCCCTAAACCTACCCCTCACAGGAAACTTTCTGCATTTTTAGATTTTCAAAAAACTTCATTCTGTATGATTTATAAGCTTTTGTACCCATGGGGACCACAATTTAGATCCCCACCGTGACACGAGTCTGTGTGTATTCAGGTTTAAGTCCCCACCAGGATATATAAACCAGTACACACACACACACACACACACACACACAAACACACACACACACACACACACACACACACACACAAATATACAGAAATGGAATATATTGGCTATTTCAATTGTTGCCCCCACAAACTTTTAACGCATGAAAATTTATAAGATTAACTTATACAGTAACTTCTGTATAGAGTTATCTATATGTAAACTATATAGGTCAATAAACTATATACTATATGGGCCTGTTGCTCTGACCTCTGTGTGTCATGAACGTTTTTTTTAAAAACTCATTCTGTATATGAAATCATGTCAAATCAAAACAATATTTATATTTAAATATAAGCAATTATGTAATAGTGAATATATAAATATTTGAAATCAGTGTTATATTAGTGACGCTTCACATTTCTATTTGTATGCCACATGTATTTGTAACTGGTCTTTTACACATTTACACAAAAACATGAGTAGTCTTTGAAAGAAAATATATTATACATACATAAACATACACATTTCCATGGGCTGATAAAGTAAATGCCAATATATGAAATTGTTCCAATTTTTAATAGGTTTCATGTATGTTTACACTTGGAAAATACATATATAACATGCTTGTGCCCACTCATTAAGACACGTCCTGATTAATGCACCAATTAGCCTGGTGCTGTTGCATTTTGCAGTAATAGTTCAGCACAGAGAGAGAGAGAGGGGTCAGTGCTAAGCCATGCATGAGGAGCGTTAGCTGGGTGCATGTTACAGTCCAGCCGCGTTAGACCCCCACGCCATGGCTACGGCTCTAGCCTTACACCACCATTAGCCTTATTGGCCGCAGAGGTCAACAGGGGTCAAGTGGCGTGTCGATGGGTTGACCCAACCTATCGGCTGCTCCCGTGACTCCTTCAGCTGAGTTATGTGCGTGCCAGCACGGCCGCGTTACTGCCAGAAAATCATTCGCTTTACTCATGCTGATTTACAGACATCGAACCCCACGGCTTCTGAGTGAACACTGGAAACATCTGAAATGCATGCAGATTTATGTGGGTATTAATTCACAGTATTTGGATATAGCGAATATCAATACCTTTATCGGAACAATGAATATATTCATCACCTATTTACCGTCTTTCTGAAAGCTGCGGCCATCATTCACACAGCTGCTGTAAAACACTTCATGATCTTACAGCTCAGTTGCATTCAGACTAACGCATGCAAAAAGCATCGAATAAACATTGAAAAAGAATTGCACTCAGTGCTAAAACAAACCATCGTCAGCGTATCGTATGTGCAGCAGCATAGCGCTCATAGAAAGTGCTCTGGTCATTCATTAATGTTAATGTCCAGAACCTAAATGTGTGGTGAACCACAACTTGGCCTAAATAAAGTAAGATAAAAGCATCAGTTTCCACGCTGGTGCTCAGTGACTTAATCCATCACGGAGGCATGGGATCCATCTTTATCAGAGCCCATTAAAGTTACAGCGGGTACAAACGGATCCCAGCTTGCTTACCACTCTTCCTTTAACCTGTCCACAACACATCTCTGGTGTCCCCGTGAAAGAAATACCCATGCGGCTCGGAGGTCAGGGGTTAAGGAGTGTGAGCCGGTGACCTCCCCCATTACATTAAGCGTTCTGGCCAGCCATTGGTTAAGACACAGCGGAGCTTTGGTTACCCGACACCAGAGGTTTAGCGTGAGCTCCTATGATCCTACAACTGCAAAATCTCCAAACACAGCTTGGCCAACAACCACAAGACAGATTTGCAGCTAAACTAAGAGACCAAGAGAGAGTTAAAAAATCTTTAAAGAACTATACAGGGGCTTAACGGGTTCTTTGGCAGTAACCACCCCAAAGAACTGCTGAAGAACCACACTAGGCCTAACAGGTTCTTTACAAGGTAGTGGTGCTATAGCACCTCAACTAGTGTAAACATTTTTAATAATCTGAAGAGTCAGTCGTGGCCAAATGGTTAGAGCGTCAGACTTGTAACCCAATGGTCATGGGTTTGAGTCTCAGTACCTCCAGGGATTGTAGGTGGGGGGAATGAATGACCAGCACTCTCATCCACCCTCAATACCACAACTGAGGTGAGACCCTTGAGCAAGGCACTGAACCCCCAATCAGGCGCCACAGTAAAAATGGCTGCACATTGCTCTGGGTGTGTGTTCACTTGGATGGAATAAATGCAGAGCACAGATGGGACACCATACCTGGCCACACATGTCACTTTACAGTTATTACAGTATGCGCTTTGCACAAGTGGGATGGTGTGTCAGATGCAGCATCTGTATTGACGATTAATTTTAAAGCTAAGTTGCATGCACAAAATACCATGGTATTGTACAATTCTGAATGAATATGTAATGATTCAGTTTACAGCACATTCAAACTGAATAAAAACCTACAAAAGGAAAAACATACTCAATGCATATTCTTTATTAATCTTTTTATAGATGCAGAGTTCAAATTTTTTTGTTAAATTTTATGTAGAAAAGGTGTATACCAAATGGCTTGAATGCACCTGACATCGTAATTACGAAAAAAATACATAATTATCCAAAATACGAGCTTCCCAGGAGAACATGATCTCTTGATTTATGGCAAATACAGTTTTTTTCCCAGTAGCCCCAAACCAACATTCAACTCATTCACTCATGGCATTTAAAAAAAAAAATTTTTGTTTATTGTTCCTTGCTAGAAAATAACATACAGTAAGAATTTTAGACTGCATTCAGACATATTCCAAATTTTGGTTTGCAAAAAAAAAAAACAGGTCATGGTCAAAACACAAACAAACAATTTTTTGAAAATGACTTTCATTGTTTCTATTTTTCTATTTTCTGCCATGTTACAAATAGGTGGCGTCATGCTGTGTTTGGATGGCTGCAGTGCATTACAGCAGATTCTCTCTCTCTCCTGAACTGTAGCTGTGAGGGGCTCTAAGCATCTGATTGATTACCTTCCGCTGAAATATTTCTCCCTTCCCTGGCAGGAGATTACGGATGGCAATTTGTGTTTATGGGATTCCCGAAATTCACTTAACAACTGCCCTCCTATTAAAAGGTCAAGCAGGGAGGAGGTAGAGGCATCCCAACGTCATCCCTCATTTCGGTTCCTGATAAAAAACAACAAACTAATGAAATCCAGCCTTTACACAGAACCACCTGATCTTCTAAGAGTATCTGGCTTTGAAGAAATCTTTTTAAGGTTGTTTGTTAAGTGATCAGACCTCTGAGTATTAAAGTCATCCTGCTTTGTCCAGACATGAATGATTGCGCAAATCATGTGTTGTTACTTTACTAAGTGATCAGATGCACCATTTTTACCTGCTGGATTATAAAACACATAAAAAAAAAAACCCCCAAAGAAAAATGATTTTCCAGAAGATTATTGAAGCATGTTTTTACAAGAAAATAATATATATATATATATATATATATAT
>NW_015505997.1:215000-218175 GCF_001515645.1 Sinocyclocheilus grahami
TATATATATATATATATATTTTTTTTTTACTTCATAATTTCACATTGAATTCAATGTGTTACTTGCCTGTTTATGAAATTACTAGCAATTTCAGAGTGAAAATTCCTAGCTTTTTTTCAGCCAATATGAATAAACTTAAACATATTATTAATCTATTTTTACTACATAGCATCAAAACTCTTTTTTTCTTCAAAGAGAAAAATCTAGACTGCTTTCTGTAATTCTGTAATTAATCAGGCATTTCACAGTAAATGTTCAAATATTGTGAAGAGGGTGTACACTGCAAAAAAATAAAAAAATAAAACAAAAATAAAAAAATGGAGTATGTTTACCAGAATCCACTGTGCCAGTCTTGCCACTTTCTCTTATTTACAAAATTTACCAGCAATTAGTAAGTGAAGCATGCTTTAAATCATACTCCAATTTTTTTCTGTGTTTATTAATAAACTTCAGCATATTTAGATAAAACATCTAAGATATCTGTCCGTCGGCTGTAAGGACTACTTGATATTTATACTACATCTCTTTTTAGCAGTTTCCTCTCAGGTTTCAGCCTGAGTGTCTCTGGGTTTTGCTGGTTTGAGATTACATTCATTCCTACATTATTAATAGCGTCGCACCATTATCTCCCTGGGAGCTCCTCTTACATCGTGCCCAAACTTCCTTAGCAAACACATTGCGTGGAAAGGCCCAAGTGTTTGTGTGAGAGCCCAGGAAGATGGACAGGTGTGGGATCAAAAATTTATCGTTGTATAGCAGTAGGCTGTAAGGTGTAAAAAGGTCAAAGAGCAAAACACACTCGCGCACACACACACATACAAAAATGAGAAATTGTCCCATCACTCATCAGTTTGCTGTAAGCATGGCTGTTGTCCTATTGTGGAATGGAAGCTGGCATTAAGTAGGGTAACATCAACACAAATGCAATTAAATATTGATTTATATCAAATATTTAATCATATGCTTGTGCACAAAAAATTTCAATTTTTTTGTTTAAATTAAAAATATATTACATACATTTAAACATGCATTCATTTTAATAATTTTTTTTTGTTTAATTCATTATTATTATATCTTCATTCGCAGTTTTGCGTAAAAATGTGAGGGTTATTCGCCAAGTGTTGTTATCTTAGTGGTAGTTTAACTAGCAGGGTAGTTTTGTCCTAGTCAGGTAGTGACAAAGCGTGTTTTGCTGCTCTTGAATTATCCAGGCCATGGGCAGATGGAACTCTGCTGAAACGGGAGAGTGACACCTGACCCGACAGCGACCTGCAGATCAGCTGCCCAGGTGTGGCCGTGGAGATTCTCACCTGACCTTAACCCCGAGTGTCTCCACCCCGCAAGCAGGGCCAAGGTTAAACGTGCTCCGGAGAGCAGTGTACCGTTACCGCTTGTACAGATGCCGGTGAACCCGTGCTGCTGCACTCCTCAAGACAAACGCAACCCAGAGCTTTACAGTCGATTACAAGTGCGATATCGCCGAGACGCAGCTAGAAAAATTCATGAGTAATAGAAACCGAATCGTTTCAGGGATGCAGTAACACACTCTAGACCAATAGTGTGTAATATTACAGGTATGCAGTGTGCATCTTTTTTTAACACTTTTATCATGATGCATGATGTGTAAACAAATACATTTTGACATTTGCATCACATAACCAACTCCATATGAATGTATTTTCTGAGAAAGTAAACTTGCTCATTAACGCACCCGGTACAGCATTGAACTTATGATTTTACATACTCAGGTACGAGTCCTGTGAACCACAAGTCACGATAAGAGTTCAAAGACTTGTAGAAGCAAGCTGAAATGGCATAATACAGTATGTATAAATAGCATTATAACGTATAATATGTAATGTAATAAAACATTGTCAGATTCATGTTTTTTAGGTAAAACTGAGCATTTAACTTCAAAAGCGTTGCAAAATGTACAGGAAGCAATTATAAAATCATTGTGCTGAAATGCTGCCACTGGCACACTTTCCAAATGAGCCTAGGTTTGTAAAAGACAGGATTGACTGACTATCAAATAGTTGTTTTTATACAATATTACCACAATCTAGTGACATACTTGTAATAAGGCATGGGTACTTTTTGTTTTGTGGAAACTCTGAAAACACACTTTTCACTCTCCCACTAATATGTCTGTTAATAATGTCCAAATTGTAAACTGTCATGATCAAATGTAATTTCCATCACATCTCAAAGCATTATTTAATGCATTCTGTGGTGTAACCCTTCACTTTATGCATCCTAAATACAGTTAAATAATATTTTCACACTTTTTTGCATACTTTGACAAAATTACAGCTAGATTGGATGGTTAATCTCAATCATGCCCTTCACTGATGCTGTCCTTTGAAAGTGTAGGCTATTAGTTTATGAACAATTTATATTTGTCATGTTATTTTTGGTTGTGGTGGAAATTATATTTTGGTATTTGGGTAGTTTGTTTAAAGAATTACATATGATATGAATAATTCTGATCTATTTCAGACATTTTAAAGTATTCAAAATAGTTATCTTCATGTCACTGTCACGATCTCGGTGGGGTTTGCCTAGGCTTTGTTGTCATGGAGCACATGGCCTTTTGTTTTGACGGCTCGCCATGTTTTCCGCTGTCATCGTGGTGTATACCTTGTTATCTCTGTTAGCTAATTCTCCCTCCTCACCTGCACCCTGTTTTGTCCTCATTATCTTCCCTTTATCTTGCCCTCGTGTTTGCTGTCTTGTGTCAGTCCATATACGTTGTTCTGAAGCTCAGATCATCTCGGTGCCTGTTGTGCTTTCTGACCCAGTTTTGTTTTGTTTATTTTTCTAGTCTAGTCGGCCTGGCGTTCCTGTTTTTGTCATCCTCCCCTTTTTACCCGGCTGCCCCTCTAGGACTCTGGTCGGGTCTCTGCCTTGACTCTCTCTGACTGTATGCCTGTCTCTTCACGGCAGCCTCTTCCGATTCCTCTCTGCTCACACTCGGCACTGCCTCTGGAATTCAGCGGTGGCTTTCAATTGCCGGCTCGCCACCTCTCTTCCCCACTGGCTCGGCAGAAGCTGGTCTGACCTCAGTGCTGACTGATCAAGCTGACTATTTGCTGGCGGATTTGCTATCCGGCTGATTTATTGACGGAGCATTTTCTGTTATCACAGTTTTCAATAAACTTTATAAACAAATGAA
>NW_015505997.1:224810-228004 GCF_001515645.1 Sinocyclocheilus grahami
AGAAAATAATATATATATATATATATATATATATTTTTTTTACTTCATAATTTCACATTGAATTCAATGTGTTACTTGCCTGTTTATGAAATTACTAGCAATTTCAGAGTGAAAATTCCTAGCTTTTTTTCAGCCAATATGAATAAACTTAAACATATTATTAATCTATTTTTACTACATAGCATCAAAACTCTTTTTTTCTTCAAAGAGAAAAATCTAGACTGCTTTCTGTAATTCTGTAATTAATCAGGCATTTCACAGTAAATGTTCAAATATTGTGAAGAGGGTGTACACTGCAAAAAAATAAAAAAATAAAACAAAAATAAAAAAATGGAGTATGTTTACCAGAATCCACTGTGCCAGTCTTGCCACTTTCTCTTATTTACAAAATTTACCAGCAATTAGTAAGTGAAGCATGCTTTAAATCATACTCCAATTTTTTTCTGTGTTTATTAATAAACTTCAGCATATTTAGATAAAACATCTAAGATATCTGTCCGTCGGCTGTAAGGACTACTTGATATTTATACTACATCTCTTTTTAGCAGTTTCCTCTCAGGTTTCAGCCTGAGTGTCTCTGGGTTTTGCTGGTTTGAGATTACATTCATTCCTACATTATTAATAGCGTCGCACCATTATCTCCCTGGGAGCTCCTCTTACATCGTGCCCAAACTTCCTTAGCAAACACATTGCGTGGAAAGGCCCAAGTGTTTGTGTGAGAGCCCAGGAAGATGGACAGGTGTGGGATCAAAAATTTATCGTTGTATAGCAGTAGGCTGTAAGGTGTAAAAAGGTCAAAGAGCAAAACACACTCGCGCACACACACACATACAAAAATGAGAAATTGTCCCATCACTCATCAGTTTGCTGTAAGCATGGCTGTTGTCCTATTGTGGAATGGAAGCTGGCATTAAGTAGGGTAACATCAACACAAATGCAATTAAATATTGATTTATATCAAATATTTAATCATATGCTTGTGCACAAAAAATTTCAATTTTTTTGTTTAAATTAAAAATATATTACATACATTTAAACATGCATTCATTTTAATAATTTTTTTTTGTTTAATTCATTATTATTATATCTTCATTCGCAGTTTTGCGTAAAAATGTGAGGGTTATTCGCCAAGTGTTGTTATCTTAGTGGTAGTTTAACTAGCAGGGTAGTTTTGTCCTAGTCAGGTAGTGACAAAGCGTGTTTTGCTGCTCTTGAATTATCCAGGCCATGGGCAGATGGAACTCTGCTGAAACGGGAGAGTGACACCTGACCCGACAGCGACCTGCAGATCAGCTGCCCAGGTGTGGCCGTGGAGATTCTCACCTGACCTTAACCCCGAGTGTCTCCACCCCGCAAGCAGGGCCAAGGTTAAACGTGCTCCGGAGAGCAGTGTACCGTTACCGCTTGTACAGATGCCGGTGAACCCGTGCTGCTGCACTCCTCAAGACAAACGCAACCCAGAGCTTTACAGTCGATTACAAGTGCGATATCGCCGAGACGCAGCTAGAAAAATTCATGAGTAATAGAAACCGAATCGTTTCAGGGATGCAGTAACACACTCTAGACCAATAGTGTGTAATATTACAGGTATGCAGTGTGCATCTTTTTTTAACACTTTTATCATGATGCATGATGTGTAAACAAATACATTTTGACATTTGCATCACATAACCAACTCCATATGAATGTATTTTCTGAGAAAGTAAACTTGCTCATTAACGCACCCGGTACAGCATTGAACTTATGATTTTACATACTCAGGTACGAGTCCTGTGAACCACAAGTCACGATAAGAGTTCAAAGACTTGTAGAAGCAAGCTGAAATGGCATAATACAGTATGTATAAATAGCATTATAACGTATAATATGTAATGTAATAAAACATTGTCAGATTCATGTTTTTTAGGTAAAACTGAGCATTTAACTTCAAAAGCGTTGCAAAATGTACAGGAAGCAATTATAAAATCATTGTGCTGAAATGCTGCCACTGGCACACTTTCCAAATGAGCCTAGGTTTGTAAAAGACAGGATTGACTGACTATCAAATAGTTGTTTTTATACAATATTACCACAATCTAGTGACATACTTGTAATAAGGCATGGGTACTTTTTGTTTTGTGGAAACTCTGAAAACACACTTTTCACTCTCCCACTAATATGTCTGTTAATAATGTCCAAATTGTAAACTGTCATGATCAAATGTAATTTCCATCACATCTCAAAGCATTATTTAATGCATTCTGTGGTGTAACCCTTCACTTTATGCATCCTAAATACAGTTAAATAATATTTTCACACTTTTTTGCATACTTTGACAAAATTACAGCTAGATTGGATGGTTAATCTCAATCATGCCCTTCACTGATGCTGTCCTTTGAAAGTGTAGGCTATTAGTTTATGAACAATTTATATTTGTCATGTTATTTTTGGTTGTGGTGGAAATTATATTTTGGTATTTGGGTAGTTTGTTTAAAGAATTACATATGATATGAATAATTCTGATCTATTTCAGACATTTTAAAGTATTCAAAATAGTTATCTTCATGTCACTGTCACGATCTCGGTGGGGTTTGCCTAGGCTTTGTTGTCATGGAGCACATGGCCTTTTGTTTTGACGGCTCGCCATGTTTTCCGCTGTCATCGTGGTGTATACCTTGTTATCTCTGTTAGCTAATTCTCCCTCCTCACCTGCACCCTGTTTTGTCCTCATTATCTTCCCTTTATCTTGCCCTCGTGTTTGCTGTCTTGTGTCAGTCCATATACGTTGTTTTGAAGCTCAGATCATCTCGGTGCCTGTTGTGCTTTCTGACCCAGTTTTGTTTTGTTTATTTTTCTAGTCTAGTCGGCCTGGCGTTCCTGTTTTTGTCATCCTCCCCTTTTTACCCGGCTGCCCCTCTAGGACTCTGGTCGGGTCTCTGCCTTGACTCTCTCTGACTGTATGCCTGTCTCTTCACGGCAGCCTCTTCCGATTCCTCTCTGCTCACACTCGGCACTGCCTCTGGAATTCAGCGGTGGCTTTCAATTGCCGGCTCGCCACCTCTCTTCCCCACTGGCTCGGCAGAAGCTGGTCTGACCTCAGTGCTGACTGATCAAGCTGACTATTTGCTGGCGGATTTGCTATCCGGCTGATTTATTGACGGAGCATTTTCTGTTATCACAGTTTTCAATAAACTTTATAAACAAATGAACACATT
>NW_015505997.1:229650-260847 GCF_001515645.1 Sinocyclocheilus grahami
TCTGGAATTCAGCGGTGGCTTTCAATTGCCGGCTCGCCACCTCTCTTCCCCACTGGCTCGGCAGAAGCTGGTCTGACCTCAGTGCTGACTGATCAAGCTGACTATTTGCTGGCGGATTTGCTATCCGGCTGATTTATTGACGGAGCATTTTCTGTTATCACAGTTTTCAATAAACTTTATAAACAAATGAATATTTAGTTTCACCTGCTGTTGGATCCCGGTCTCGTTTCTGACAGTCAATATTTATGTTACATTTTCAAAAACGTTAATTCATATTTTGAAAGTCTGGTTCTGGGAGAAGAGTAAACCAATAAAATCTACACACACACATACACACACACACAACATTTTAAAAGTAGCATTTTAAAAGTTCAAAAATAAATTGAGTATTTTTCGAGTTCGTTTTAATGCCTCTTTCATATATCAAGAAATATGAGAAATCTGTTAGTCTGAATAAAGATCAACCCCTGAATGTATAAACACCCAATTATGATAATTACAATATGACATAAATGCAGAATTAGCAAATGCGTCCAACCCAATCTCAAAAGAAAACATATCTATTTTATGAGGTAGTGATTTCATGAGATTTAAGGAAATGTACAATCACGGTTAATTACTGTATGTCTCCCACTGTGGGCCTATAAATGAGTATTGCATATTTGGTTTTACAACAAAACTTAGTTATAGCTACTGTAGAAACCATAGTTAATTACGAACTACAAAAACCATAGTAAAACCATAGATGGTAAAAATGCTTTCTTTAACATACCACATCATGTAAAACTGTATATACTGTTAGTTTTTTCATATCACAACACTTTGCCAGTGCAGAACTAATATGCTACAAAAGGCTAAACCTTTGGCTAAAATTTGCATATTAGCAGTTTCTCTGATCAGACTTGAGGTGGGACAGTGAATAGCAGACACAAGTGCCAGTTGTTAACCCTGAGCATTAGCATCACCTTAAAGGGGTCATATGATGCGATTTCAATTTCAAAAATAAATTGAGTATTTTTCGAGTTCGTTTTAATGCCTCTTTCATATATCAAGAAATATGAGAAATCTGTTAGTCTGAATAAAGATCAACCCCTGAATGTATAAACACCCAATTATGATAATTACAATATGACATAAATGCAGAATTAGCAAATGCATCCAACCCAATCTCAAAACAAAACATATCTATTTTATGAGGTAGTGATTTCATGAGATTTAAGGAAATGTACAATCACGTTTAATTACTGTATGTCTCCCACTGTGGGCCTATAAATGAGTATTGCATATTTGGTTTTACAACAAAACCTTAGTTATAGCTACTGTAGAAACCATAGTTAATTACGAACTACAAAAACCATAGTAAAACCATGGATGGTAAAAATGCTTTCTTTAACATACCACATCATGTAAAACTGTATATACTGTTAGTTTTTTCATATCACAACACTTTGCCAGTGCAGAACTAATATGCTACAAAAGGCTAAACCTTTGGCTAAAATTTGCATATTAGCAGTTTCTCTGATCAGACTTGAGGTGGGACAGTGAATAGCAGACACAAGTGCCAGTTGTTAACCCTGAGCATTAGCATCACCTTAAAGGGGTCATATGATGCGATTTCAATTTTTCCTTTCTCTTTGGAGTCTTACAAGCTCTTGGTGCATAAAGAAGGCCTGTAAAGTTGCAAAGACTAAAGTCTCAAATCCAAAGAGATATTCTTTATAAAAGTTAAGAGTCAACCACGCCTACCTAAAACGGCTCGTTCTAACACGCCCCCACATGTCTATGTCACGATGTGGGTAGATTTGCATAACGCCGGCCAAATGTTCACGCAAAGAAAGAAGGCGTAACTTTTATTCTCGCTGTAGTAATGTTGTTGCCGCAGCCCCATGTCGTTAAGTCGCTGTGTGTTTCATTGTGAAAGCCTCCTTCTAAAAGAGGACGATAACCGCTTCGTCATGCCTGGAGCTGATCCGTGTTGGTCGCTGAGGAAACCCAAATATTCCGATGTGTCCAGCGCATTTTATGGAGGACTGTTTACTGATCCTGGTAGAGTAGACTACAATGCCGGCTGTTCTGACTCACAGTCTGTAAGTACGTTTTTTAAATTTAAAGAATTTGCCACTGTCGATTCAAACGCGAGTTTAGAGTAGCGTTTGTAGTTTGTAATTTCTCCGATCACAAATGCTGACATGGTTTTATGTTTACGCGGCGTGATGCGATGCAATGCAACGCGTAAAAAGACAGTATAAGTCATTATAATCCGTAATTATGTCCCCACTCGATGCAACAAATGCCTCGTTTATAATGGGTTTTAATGTTTTTGATCCATTACGGGCTGAAGAAGAGAAACCCTGAGCCAGCTGCTCTTGAAAACTTATGAGCTGTCAAGAAAAAGTGTGCGGCTCTGCCGGTAACTGATCCGAGTGCAGGAGTGAGTGACATAAATGACACAGGAAATCAGCGCAGCGTCGCTCTGCCGTCACTTGCTAATCTGATCGCAGGTCGTATGTTACCTACTGTATATGTTTCTGTCTCTCCTTTTGTTCTGATGTGTGATGCTTTACAGGGTGCTTTTACAAAAGTAAAAAAAATACCGTCTACAATTACCAGCATTCTGTGAGCAGATCTTAAATGAACTGCTACATACTGACATATGACTGATAGGCCTAGATGAAGTTGACTAGCAGCAAGATAAACAATAAACCTGTTTGAGAAAACAAAGTACACTTTAGCATATATATATATCAGTGGCGTGCGGTGGTGTTTTAAACTGAGGAGGCAGTTTTATAAATAAATATATATTTATATATAAATATTACATAAAAAAAGAGAACCAATATAATTCTATTTTGTATTTTATTAATATTATTTTGTATTTTATTTTATATTTTTAATACTAATTATACATTTCTTAGTGTTTTTATGCATTTTTATTTTAATTCCAAAATAATAACTAAAAGCAGTAACAATTTGAACAATATTCTGGAAACAGTTTACAATAAGGTTTCATTAATTAACATTAGTTAATTACTTAAGTTAACATGAACTAAGAATAAACAATAGCCTACTTCTACATCATTTATTAATATTAATTAATATTAATTTTAACATTTACTAATGCATTATTAAAATCAAAAGTTGTGTTTGTTAACATTAGTTTATGCACTGTGAACTAACATGAACTAACAATGAACAACTGTATTTGTATTAACTAATTTAAAAAAAGATTAATAAATACTGTAATAAATGTTCATTGTTTGTTCATGTTAGTTAACTCATTAAATGACACCTTATTGTAAAATATTACCAATATGTTTTTATTTGTGAACTGATGTTCAGCTGTTCTTTTTAATAGTCAAATTATTTTGGGTCATCGTCATAAAAGCTCTGTAAACACTGCCACAGACACGAAGATATATCTTTTATTTCATCATGCTGCATGCTCTCTAAAAACTGACTGAGTAACTGACGCAGTCATCACGTTTTCAGACCATTTCACGTTTTATTTTGCCGTGATACAAGTAGTGGTATCTAAGCAGGAGAGTTGTTTACTTACTTTATAATTAGTCAATAACGCCATCATTTTGTTCATTCAGACCAAGAGCTTGCATGAAAACAAGAGGCGGGATTTATCACATGAACCAATCACATCCAATCATAAACGATCATATCCAATTATAGCGCGATGGAGGCATTGCCTCCTCTCACGTGACTTTCCCCCATTCATCTCAATGAGCCTCCAGAAAAGTCATGGCACGCTTTGGGGTCTCTGTAGAAAGTCAATGGACTGAAGGGAGGCAAGCCTCCACTGTAACTTTACCTGCGGGCGTCGCTGTTGGACAGTGTTACTTTATAAAAACGAGTGACTTTTGGACTTTTAATATCATATTTAGTCATATTTGCGCTGTTTTTTTGTGTAATATTGATTATTTTCTCATCCAACTGTGAGGAGACACTGCCTCCCTTGCCTCCTCGGAGGAAACGCCCCTGATATATATATATATATATATATATTCCCTGGGAATAGAACCAATGACCTTTGCGCTGCTAACGCAACACAACACTTACACTGAGCCACAGGAACATATAAATATATATATATATATATTTTAAAAAGAGCACTTATTATGAAAAAAATATTCTTAAAAATACGGAAGTGCAAACTGAATGTAAAGTTTTCCGACACTCAGTTGCATGTTAATTGCAATTGAATGAAAACCTATAATATTTAATAGTTTATATTAAATGCAATTAACTGAACCCTAGAGTGCTTTAAATAACTGAAGGCCGACATCTTTTTATGTAATTTCATAATTATTTCTATTATCTTTGAAATATAAAGTAGCCTACTGCTGAATGTATACTCACAAGCATAATGACAAACTAAAATATAGCCTACTTCAAAGTTATGTCAATGTAATTACACATTTTTAACAAGTTGCAATTTAGTACATTTTAATAAACTTTAATTGTAAAATTGAATAACACTACATTTACTACTACAGTTAAAGTTATAATCATGTACTTTACATGTGCTTTAGTAGCCTATGTTAATTAACACATCAAAATAAGTGTACTTCACATGCTTATTAAATATTATATAAAACATGATTAATGTGTACATGTTTAAAGTTAAAATATTTTAATTATTATAAAGTTAATAATTTTTAAAAAGTGTACTCAAGTGTGTTATAAAAATAGTAATGAAAGTGTCTTTTTTTAAAAATGCATGTAAGTGGCCTTTTATTTCCTTAATATTATATCATCTGCAAATTTTTTTAAATATACTTTTAAGATTTGAAGTACAGTACAAGCGCACATTCAGTACAATTAAGTGCACTTCTTTTTCACAGGCAGGCAGTAAATCGTTCCAAATTAATCCACAATTACAAGTACTTTTACAAGTACATGTAGCAATTCATAAAATACAAGTAGTGATATGACAAGATGTCTCATTCCAATTTCATGCTTTCTAATAGTAGACAAGTCCTACATCATAGTGTGCAGTTTACTATGTGTCAAACATGCCTGGATAGTAGCGTCCTATTTCCAGTGGATTTTTAAAGTGAGCATGATGCATGCTTTTTTGATTCATCCCTTTTCAACAGCCAATAGCCAATACACTTTAGTTTATGTAAACTTGATTTGCTAGTTGCAACTGCTAGTCAGAGGCAGGTGGATTAAGACAAAATTTTGGCTACGCCCATGAATGCAAGATGATGTCATCAATACATTTGGTTCTTTTGCTCTGAAAACAAAACAGTGTACATAAATGTGCACTTCTGCTTATTTTTAGGTGTACTCTAGCATATGTATGACCTTGAAGTGACACACTTTAATTTTTCATTTTCATTGCTCCAATTTCATTTTCATAATGCGTTTATGCAGATGCTAACCCTCACATGCAAATACACACCTGTAAATACACCTACAAATTCAGACATCACAAGTCTGTTCTGGACTCTGACCCCGAGCTCCAGCTCCCCCACGTGGCCTGACCACCAGCACCTCTGCCTGATGAATGCACGGCCCGCTATTGATCGCCACGCGTGATGGATGAAGGTCCCGCGATGACTGATGGGGTGCTGGCCGAGGTGCCAATAAGGGTTCGGCGTAGGGCGGAGTCTCGGACGGCAGCATAATGCAAGCAGACCGTCCCTCAGAAGTGCTTGCCCCGCCTCGAGCTCCAGCGCCGCCCGGCCCGGAGGTGAGGACGTGTAGGAGGTGGTGTGGAGGGGGAGGAAAAGATGATGGATGACGGGGCAGGAGGGGAAGACTGCTTCACGGCTCCAAATTGATATCCAGGCAAATGTTTTTGTCTGTTGTGAAAAATGGTGCGGCAGAGATTCTGATCAGCGCACCACCCTCCCTCCTCCCTCCTCCCTCCTCCAGCCCATCCGCTTTTTCCTCTCATCTTCTTTCTTCCCCCACCTTTGGCTGCTGAATGCGCTGAATCAACCGAAAGCAATTCACATATCCAGCATCTAACGGTGGAGCTCTGCGGCGGTGCGCTGACTTCCCCAAAGCCATTCCTCACCTCTTTATTTCCCGTATCCATAGCTACGGCTTTCTCCATCACATGTTGGATCCGTTAGAAGGGGTGTGCCATCAATCGTAGGCAGAATTGAGGGCAGAGGCCCTCGGGCGGCTCTCAAACACGAAGTGTGATTTGTGGCATTCTAAACAATCTCACTGCTAGGGGCGAGGAAACTGAGCAAAGAGCATGAAACTTGTGGAATATGGTTAGAACAACAAATCTATTGCTGCGTGATCTCATGCACAGGACAATCTAGAGCAGTGCTGGGCAAATTCGAGGGCCACTGTCCTGCAGAGTTTAGCTTCAACCCTAATCAAACACACCTGAACAAGCTAATCAATGTCTTCAAGATCACTAGAAAGCTATAGGCAGGGGTGTTTAATTAGGGTTGGAGCTAAACTCTGCAGGACAGTGGCCCTCCAGGACCGAATTTGCCCATTCCTGATCTAGAGCAACGTGCAATCAGCACAAACAATTATTGCAAAAAGCCCTAACAGTCTTATTTATACGTTTTTAGTATAAATAAGGCTGTTTACACTGCAAGCATGATGGCAGCTAACAGGGAACGTTATGAACAAATATACTTTCAGTAACGCTACTAGAACATTCATTTAAAGTTACCTTGGGCCTCATTCATAAAATGTTGAGTATAAACCATCCTACAACTGATCTTATTATCACTTCTCAAATGTGCATATGTGTGATTCATAGAACGAATGTACACACAAAAAACTTGCGTACACCTCTCATTTGAAATTTATAAATATATCATTAATATATAAGAGAGCACCAGTCAATGTACACATTTTTTACCTCAAAATGGCGAGAGGCAAAAATTGCTTAATTTTCCAAATACCCGGAGTACTCGGACACCGAAATGTGCATACATCTGCTTAGACCATGACTTGGCCCTTATCACTTTTCCATGTCAAAGAGCATTTTTATAAATCTGAATGTTGGTGTGGATTTTAGCGTACACACACTCTAAGATCTGTGCACACACATGTTAATACATAACATTACTCATACATCATTCATGGGGGATTTTTGCTGAAACATTTTAGTTGGATGTTTGTCTAAGATGGTTCAGAGAACACTCAAAGTAACATTCAAGTAATGTTTTCAAAATAATGCAATAAAAAGTTCCCCTTTGTGTTGTGTTGTCTTTAACATATCAAGAAGAAAAATGAAACATTTGGATGTTTTGAATGTTCAGAAAACATTCAGAAATAACATTTTCACAGGGAACTATTAGCAAAATGTTCTTAGTACACATTTTTGTTAGCTGGAATGAAACATTTGTTTTTTAGTCTGCTTTGTTCAACAAAGCGTTTTTCTTTCTTCTAGTTTAGACTGGATGTTAATGTGTTATTACTGGTGAAAAAGATCCTGAATTAA
The DNA here is from genome assembly GCF_001515645.1 of Sinocyclocheilus grahami. NCBI lineage: Eukaryota > Metazoa > Chordata > Actinopteri > Cypriniformes > Cyprinidae > Sinocyclocheilus > Sinocyclocheilus grahami. Next base: position 237,086 of record NW_015505997.1, read on the forward strand.
CACTCATCAAGGACCAAATGTAAGTATGCCTGTGATTTTGCCTTTGAAATTTCACTGTTCATTAGTAAATATGTTTGCACCTTAACTGCCCAGATGATTGCTGTCTTCATTAGAAATGCATGCTTGAAACGTCATGTAAGAATGATGGCTGGTAAGAAATACTTATGCCTGGTAAATGTTGTTGCTTCACCCACTACTGCCTGAAATTATTCTTCCTGGGTGCAAAAATGCAAAGTGCAGTTGATATTTCTTTCTGAGTCTCACTGCCAAGCTGTGAACAGTTTATTTATTATTTTTAGAATTGCACTGGGTCAACTATTGTGCAGCTATTCCAGTCTATGCCTATGCAAGCACCTTTATAGTACAACATTACAACACAGATTACCAGTGCATAACGCCATAAAGCCACAGCCAACAAATCCCATCTCTTCCATGCAGTCTTACTGTCTAATTTACATTTTATCCATTTTAAATCAAAATTTTTAAATCAAGAATGTTATAGTATTTAAAAAAATAGTATGACAAAGGTGCCCAGATAGTCTGATTCCAGTGTGGTACAGCTCATATTGTTCGCATCTCCCTGTGCTACAGTACAGTACAGGACGTGCATGTTATTTTGCTATGTCCCATGCACTGCTCATTAAATTTGAATGATAGTAGAATATTGTCAAATCATAAAATTAAAAAATGTTGTTCTCCTATTAATATTTTATTAAATAAGAGATTACTCAATTTGAGTGTAATGATCATTTGTTAATAAAAATGATATTTTTATGTAATAAAAAAAGAAGAGTTTGTCGATGTCCCTTGAATGGTTGTCCACCCTGTCGTATTGGGGGATCCGCCCCTTTTAAGAAAAGGCAATCCTGTTTCATCCTGTTATAACCCTGTTTAGGAAAGGAACATTATACCTTTCAGAAAATATAATTTGCATTATAATTTTGCAATGAAAATGTATTTAACAGTAATATATGTGTCCATGACAGGGTGGACATATCTTATGGTTTATGCTTCGAATAATGGCCCATAATTATCTAAAAAAATGTGTGGGAGCTCAGGTAATCTGGTTCTGTAGTACTTGAGTGTCTACTATTTATGACATGACATAAAGCGAATGGGAAATTAAAACCAACATTTTTGATTATTGTGAGGGTTGAAAGGCACTCTATGGTGATATTGACCCATATGATATATTATGGATGAAACTGTTAAGTTAATAATTTTAGCTCGATTGAAACACATGCAAACACACACAGTATGCAACAGGATGGTTTATGATATCTAGATGAAAATGCAAGTGTTTAAAGCCCCCATAGTGGCTTACTGTCTACATGCATACTCAGAAGTACAGTAGAGACTTGCCATTGTCAGTACATGCACAGAATAAGCATGTGAATTGGGATGCAGCATGTTTCTGCAATGCCCAAGTTAAAATCTCATTGGACCAATCTAGTACAAAAATAAAACAATGCCACTATTACAAAATATAACATAAAAAATGTATAAATCACTTGTTTTTCTGAAGAAACGTTGTCCAACAGTGACACCAGCAGGCAAAGTTACAGCGGGAGTCTGCATCCCTCTTGCCTCCCCTGAGCCCATTGAGTTTTAACAGACCCCTTAAAGCATGCAGTGAGTTTGCTGGGGGGTAATTGAGAATGAATGGTGGGAAGTCACATGAGAGGAGGCAATACCTCCATCACGATATGATTGGATATTACTGGTTATGTTCGGCAGTGATTGGTTCATGCGATAAATCCCGCTTCTTGTGTTCGTGTGCGTTCCTTGTTCGCGAATCAGTCTGAATGAACAGACTGTGTGGGAGCTCAGCTAATCTGTTTCTGTAGTACTTGAGTGTCTACTATTTATGACATGACATAAAGCGAATGGGAAATTAAAACCAACATTTTTGATTATTGTGAGGGTTGAAAGTAAGTAAACAACTCACACACTTAGATATAACCACTTTGACTTAAAATGTCATGAAAACGTGATCTGTGGGAGTTTTTAGTGAGTAATCAGCTTGATGAAGTTTAAAGTAAATCTTCGCATCTGTGACCAATATTTACCAAACTTTGATGACTGATGATCCAAAAAATTAAAACAATTGTTAAAAGTTAACTATTAAAAAGAATAATTGATATTTTCTATGAAATGTCCCCATTTAGATAGATAAGTAAAATGTGTGTGTGAGCGTGTGTTTGTGTGTTCGGCATGAGTCCAACACCTCAAGCAACAGGTATGTTGTATTATCGAGATCATCTTGGTTCTTGTGCTCTGCCAAAGTAAAGAGCCTGAAGAAACATTGAGATTAGAGCAGACCAGAGAGAAACACACAGATTACAAACACCAGACAGACAGACATCATGAACATCAAACCTCTCTATTCAGCTACAAAAAGTGTCTGATTTTTTTTTTAAAGTGCTCAAACATTAAAGCACAAAAACCATCAGTCAGTGTCTAAATCTGGTTCTTGATGTGTGTATAATATACTCCCCATTACATGTAGCAGTATTGTTTATCAGGTTGTCACCAGGGCCGGATTTACCTCTTTTCGTGACATAGGCAAAACAAATTTTTGGGCCCCCCTTCCCTATATTAATATAATAGGCCTAATATTACCACCCAAGCAAACAAAAATATTTCTTAATCAGTGGAAACGTTACAGTGTTTTCTATCGTAATAAGCGCTTGCATTCAGTCAATAAAAATCGAATGTAACTCTTAATTTGTTTGAGAACTCAGAAAGACCATTCCATTAATAGGCGCGGCTTAGCCTACCACTTCGGGAGTTATTGCTCTAATAATTTTAATGGCCAGGAGTCACAACCACACATCAAGACATTGTTCAGATGATTTGTTTCAAGATATGTTTCCTTCCTGAAATGTGTTGAACTATTTTTGAAGCACCTCATCCCAAACAGTCAAAAACGTCATTTTAGAGCTAATAACAGAGGCTTGAGCCATTGATATGCAGGCTAATGCAATTATTAATGCAGTCTAGTTATTAGAGAGAGAGAGAGAGAGAGTGAGATTAAGTGCATGTGAATACCTGCGTCTGTGCGTCTCTCAGCAGTGTTCAGCAGCAGCTGTCTACTAATAGCGAATCTTTAAGTTAAACTGCTTCAAGAACCTCCCTACTGAGAAATGTCATGTAGCTTTCAGCTGCGAAACTATTTTATTGATAAATTCGCGGGGCGGCGTTGACCAAGTTTCTGTCAGCGTGTGTACACGAGTGTGTGTGTGTGCATCTGTGAGAGAGAACGTGCCTAAATCCGGCCCTGGTTGTCACTGCCTCTGTGTCCTGCTAACCTGATGAAAGGCTTAATATTCTGTGTTTCTGAGTATTTCTGTGTCCTAAATTTCAATTGAAGAAGAAACTGAATCTAATGGTTCTGAATCATGTGTCTTGCCACAGTGTCAGTTATCATAGATTCTGACACATTGTCAGATTGATGACTGCAATTCCGATATGAATGCTGTGGAAATATGAGGATAACGTGTGTTTCAGTAACGCTGAAGCTTGCAGTAATGAACTAAATGACGCGATCAAGGACTTTCCTGCTCTTCTTCTAATTTACCGTTCAAGTGCAGATTCAGTGTGGATTTATGGAGTTTGTGCAGTCTGTTTGGAAGGCCATGACTGCTATAATTACTCTGATGATTTGCTACAGCAACCCATGGGGCGATTAGATTAATAAATCTCTGATATGATTAATAAAGACTTTCAGAGAGAGGGAAACACGTTTCTGCAGCTTTCTGCAAAAGTAACAGTGTAGAGTTTTCATACATATTTTAAAATTCAAATTTCTACATTTACTCAAACTATACTAAAATAAATGGTAACATGTAAATGAACAGAATTTATTTTACCCATTTAATCTCACCGGTCACAATAGTGACTGTAAAAAATGTTTTCATTTATAAAGCTCTAAAAACCTTACTGACTGATGTGCACTTCCTGCAAATATGGAAAAAATAAAGGGTCTCAATGAAATATGTGCAGTTTCACATGATTAGTGCAAATTGTCACATGGCCAGAGCAGTTTATTTCCTGTTTGCACCTTGAGAAGATGATAACTGCATCAAAGCTCCAAAACAAAAGGCTAGTAAAGTATGTCAACATAAAGATATGTCAAAGATTTTTGGTACACATTATCTTTAAGGTGTCTAGTATTAATATATGAATTCACATATATTCAGTTTTGTTGAGTGTGATCATAGAATGAGTAAACATGTTGATGGTCACAATAGTGACCGGTGGGATAGCAGTGAACTTAGGTTTACAATATAAATCAAATTGCAGTTGCTAGTGAAAATTACACTAAAATGTTGCAATGACAAAATATTGCACTAAATTAAAAATTCAAATGTTACAAAAAATGTACAATACTGATGCAAAATCAATAAAAATTGAAAAATTTTGAAATGCGTTGATGGTTGAATTTTTTTGAATTTTTTATCTCAGTGTTCCTATCAATGTTGCATAAGGTTTTTTTAATGCATAATAATAACCCTAGAATGTGATCAAACAGTTTAAAATAGCTGGGCTAAGATATATAAAAATTTTTATGACTGCAGAAATATGTTAATTCAGTACTCACCTTATCCCACTGGTCACAATTGTGATTTTTTTACACACTTTTCAAAAAAATAAACTAAAAATAAAATAATAATAATAATAATTATTGATTAATTCAAAGGGTTTCTAATGACACATCATTTGGATATTTTCATGTCTGGGAAAAATTTGGGATTAAACGGCTTAAGTAAAAAATATGATATCAGATTCAAGCTTAATACATTAGATTACAAAGCAGAAATAGCTTAAAAATTATTTGCATGCGCAATTTAAAAAACAATTATTTTGTTTTATAATATAATATAAACATAATAATTAAATGTAATAATAATAATAATAATAATAATTTTAATAAACTTTACTAACGTGGCTTCTTTCTAAAATATTATTTACAAAATGCATTAGAGTGAGTGTGAACATACACGCATGCTCAAACATACATTAAACTCTTAGCTGCAGGAAAACTCAAGTATATATGCAAAATAACCCACACGCAGTGAGTAATGAATGATTGATATTATAATGTTGTGCTGTTCGGTTGCATGAATGAAACTCCTGGTGGTCTCGGCCTCATTGATTCGGTCAGTGGCTGAAAGATGCTGGGCAATTGATTCAAATTTAATTAACAATTTGAAGGAGCCTTAAAGAAAGTCTCTTATTTTCCTGCCTTTCCAGCCTCTTGCATGAGGCAAAGCAGAGCAATGACTCATGGGTAATTTGTTATGTGATCAATAAGTCCTGGCCTAACATCCATAGTGTGAAATAAGGAGGCTGGAGAGCTGTCAGAGCCCAGCACGAGATGATGGGAGAACAGAGGAGAAGATGAATGAAAGATTACGAGCAGTGCACTAAAAAAATCACCAGAGTAACAGGCCAAGCAGCATGCTGGTGAGTTTTGCACGAGAAAACATCGCTCACTTTTCCTTCAGAAAGTTCTAGTGGCTGAAATGCATTTATTGGTGTCTCCATTAGAGGGCAACAGTCAGTCTATCTGTCAGGGTCATCACAGATTCGTATCAGAACACAGACCAAGTGCTGCAGAACACAAGGGAAAGCCAAGGTGAACCCAGAACACGAGTCAGACGCAGTGACCTCTCTATCAGCGGCTACTGACCTGTTTGCACATACGGCCTTCAGATAGAGTCACGCTGGTCTCTCTGTGTCTGTGTGTGTGTGTGTGGCCGCTACCACTACTTTTACTGCCGCCTCATAAAAATGCTTTATAACATATCTTGTAATGCGGCACATTAAGACCGACTGTTGTTGTTTCATGCAAGGTCATTTTAACCCTGTCTCTGAGTCCCGCCTTGCTTTAAACCGCTCTGTCTGAGATCATATGAAAATTATACCTGCATGCAGCAATAATATGAAAACCCTGGAATTGTGTTATTAGTGCTGTAGTGTTATTTTGTATTAATTATTTACTATTATAGTTTATATTCATATTTTGAATTAGCTTTTATGTTTAGATTTTGACTTTACATTTTAATTTGAGTTTTTTTTTAAATTGTGTGCTTTTGTCATTTTTATATTTTCGTATTATTTATACACTACTATAGTAGCTATTCATATTTTGAATTAGCTTTTATTTTTATATTTTACTTTTAGTTTATTTTTTAGAAATAATATGTGCATTTGTCATTATTTATTAAAAATAAATTATTAATATCATTTTTAAGTTAAGTTTTATTTCAGTTTTAATTGTATTCTAGTTAGTAATTTTAGTACTTAAACTAAACTTCTTCATCTGTTTACAAAATGTTTTAGTTATTTTAGTACCACCCTAGCAACCAATAATTTATCATTTAATCATTTAATAATAATTTAATAATCCAGAGACTTCTGTTCATATTATTTTGAACATTTTAAACAAGTTCAGTAAAATTTCAGGCTATAAGCTTAACTTTCATAAGAGTGAGATGTTCCCTAAAATTCTTTGGTGAATAACCTTGTGCATTCACTTTTAACTTTTAGATGGGCAGCTGATGTATTTAAGTTTTTGGGCATTTTTGTGACTAAATCTTTAAATGCAATGTATGCTTATAATGTTGCCCTTTTACTTAGAAATTGTGAATCTGACATGAAATGCTAACTAATTATTAATAATAATAACTAATAATAATTTGTTAATATAATTAATACAATAATATAATGAATAAAAACTAACATTTAGAATTAGAATAATTTAAATAGTATTTTCCTGTAAAACGTGCTCCAGTAATTTTCATTTTATTGGCAACTGTGAAAACTCATCAGCGATGTTTGTTGGACTGAAGCGTGTGAGTTCAGCTGGATTACTGCTTCCCAACAGACCTACTTTTTTACCTTTTTTATGTTTTAGTCTCATAATTCTAGCCCGTCATCTTGATATTTTATTATAACTCGCGGTGACATTTAAGTCCTTGAGCTTCCTCATAATCTGGTCAGCTCACCTCTTAACCCGCAGCTCCACATTAATAAAAGAAATGCATAATCCAGTGTTTTGAAATAGCAGATTTGCCTGTTGAAATCCTAGCGGCGCATGTTGGATTAAGTGTGTCCGTAAAACGAGGCCAAAGAGCAGCAGCCCGACACTGACCTCTGACCCCTGAGATCTTCTGCAGAACAACCTTCAGCCTCAACAAGTTTGCCGAGATCAAAAATAACATCTCTCTAGAAATGCAACTGATTTTGATTTTGATTAAATAAGTGACTACGTCATTACTACGGTGGCCGAGAGGTGCAGAACAAATCACAATTCTGAAAACAAAATAACAAATTACAAACGCAAATGCAAGTCTACAAAACAAAATAACAATTCAGAAAGCACAACAACAATTCAGAAAACATTATAACAAGTCAGAAAACACAATGACAAATCCGAAAACAAAATAACAAGTCAGAAAACACAACGACAAATCCGAAAACAAATTAACAAGTCAGAAAACACAACGACAATTCAGATAAACCGGAAAAGGTAGGTATAGTTTGAGACAGTGCCATTGGTTTGGGATTACTCACCGCTGACTGGACGAGACATCTGTCAATCAACATATACAGGGAAGAACCAGCCGAAGAACAGCAGAGTCGTGGTAGAAAGTTCGGAGATGGTATTAAAGTAGCTCAGTTTAAATGTTTTGTATGAATTGCCCTTACTATGGAATAAAATAAAAAATAAAAAAATGTTTTCTGACTTGTTATTTTGTTTTCGAATTTGTCATTGTGTTTTCTGACTTGTTATAATGTTTTCTGAATTGTTGTTGTGTTTTCTGAATTGTTATTTAGTTTTTTAGACTTGCATTTGCGTTTGTAATTTGTTATTTTGTTTTCAGAATTGTGATTTGTTTAGCACTTCTCGGCCACCGTACATTACTCATGAAGCCATGCTTTAACACTTAACATACACTCCCATTTATGAAATAAACTAAAAAACACATTTCTAGTGAAAAATAAGCATTGTAGAAACTAAATATTAGATGCGAATGACAAAAGCCCACTTTAATTTAATACAAAACCGCTTTATGTGAAGTCACACACTGACTGGACAGCTAATAGAACAAAAACTGCATGAATATGATTGGTACAATAGTTTAAGTAAATGTCATCACAGTAAGTGTGCATTTAGATTTTAATGATGCGCATCTGTTTTGTCAATTATTTATTCTTTTGTTCACAGTTGTTCTGCAGTGCATGTGTTTAATGTGAGAGCATCTGCCCAGCAAATCAGCACTTAGCTCTTATTTTAATATTCATGCATTTATTGTACTCATTCCTCTAATGTGGCTGGACATGCATATGCACACATGCATCCTGCACAATATGAATTTTATGTAAAACCTCCCCATAACTCTATAGGACATGATGGGACACACAAGTCCTTGTAATTTCATTACATAAAAAGCTTGTGTATATGTTATGGAACAAAAGAGGGAGGGTCTTATTTGACCTGTGTGTGTGTGTGTGTGTGTGTGTTTGAAGGGGACGTCTAGATCAACAGAGTAAACCAGCACATGGCACATTAAATAAACCAAGTGGCTTTCCCAAACATTACTATAATCCATGCGCTCAGATTGAACATGCATTACTGCTGCAGGTAGAACAATCTCAGGAATTATAATATCCTAAGAAAAAGCAGCTGATGTTTGCTTGTGGTCTGATCTCCCGTCATCTCGAATATAAAAACACCCAGCGTCTGTCTCATGCGATCTCTAGCTCTATCAGGAGATGAGCTGAAGGTTTTGCTGCTGTTTGATGCGAGTCAGTGAACATGCAGCGTGTTGGAGAAGAGCCTTTGAACCACACATCAAAAAACATGAGTCATCTCAGGCGATTCCTCAGAAACACACTGCCCTTCATTTAGAAAATGGTTTTATGAAACAGTTTGAAGAGTAAAACTGCATTAGCTGAAGATCAGCAACTCAATCACCACAGATCATGAAACTCATGATGTCAGTATTACAGGTAATAATCACAGGTGTGTGATTATAGTCATGAGAAAATGAAAAGGAAAAATTCAACTACTGACAGGAAAACAAACGTTTTAGAAAAACGGAATTAATGTAGATAGGTATATGTCAAAATTCATTCATGTAATACAAATCCATTAAGATTCATTCTCACTGTTCTAGATTTAAAAAATTAAGGAGCTGTTATTACTTTATTTCACCTTTTAAATGATTGGTGCAACCTAATACAAACCGGGGATGGTAATGTAAAAAATATAAAAATAAATAAAAAAACTATAATAATAATAAAAAATACGTTTTCTTTTGCTATTTGAAATAAAATAAAAATACAAGATTATATATAAAAACATATTACTAGTATTTCAGCAACATTTCTCATTCTCATTTAGTTTAACTTAGAATAAATAAAGTAAACAAAGTAAAACTATTAAATGAAAATGAATAAAGTATAATTTTAGACATGTTTTAAAAAGTAATAAAAATGACAAAAACTTTATATATAAACAATATATATAATTATTACAAATATTACAATTCAAAATATTAACAAAAACTATAATGATAGCACTGTATTTTAGGCTTGAATTAAACCATTTTATGTAGATGTGACAACATAAAGCACAATTTCCATTTTATTTCCATTTTACATCTTATATTAGTATGTGAGAAAGAAAAAGGCAAAATGTTTTAATATGAAAATAACTATGTAATGACTAATGTAATTAACTATGTCATATAGTCATTGCTTATTTACAAGTATAAATAAGTCCTAATGTGACAAAGGAAATAGTTGTGTACCAGCACTACAGACAGGTCTCTCAACACACACACACACACACACACACACACATGCAATTGTATTAATAAAGGGACTGCCAATCCATAATGTGGAAATCATGTTGCCCGGTATTGATCGGTCAGGCACGTGGAGGGTGTGTGTGTGTGAGTGTGTGTGTGTGGGTGGCTCAGACACTTCAGTCTATTGGATTGAGATTCTCTCGCCATCTAAGGGTCAGAGATCGGCGTGTGTCTGTTTGATCAATATCATGGCCAACCTGTGTGATCATTCAACACACACACACACACACACACACACACACACGAGCCCACAATGAAGAGAGTCACCAGAAAGCTCTTGAGAACAGATTCAGATAAACACTACACCAGACATTCGCTAAGTTCCCTTAATTTTCTTAAACCTTAATGTAAAAACAGCACATGTATTCCAGTGATTCACATGTAAGACGTCACCTCATACAGAACTAAAAGAAGAGACGCACAGACCATATCAAAGATCTACAACATGAGAAATCTTTAATTATGAGACTAAAACACACTTTGCTTCCACCTTTTAACAGACAGTATGAAAGCCTGTTTCATCACAGAAAAAAATTAAAAAGGCAACTGAGATATTTAAACTCATAATTCAGACTTTTTTCTTGCAATTTTGACTTCGTCTCAGAATTGAGAGTTTATATCTTGTAATTAATATGAACTACAAAATATAAAAAGTATAAAATATAAAAAAATAATATGATCATGAGATTCAGAATTGAGAGTTTATATCTTGTAATTAATATGAACTATAAAATAGAAAAAATTGAAAATATAAAAAAAGAAAATGATCATGAGATAAAGAGTTGTAATTTGCGTTTTCATTTTTGTTTATTTCCGTGGAGGAAACAAAAAACAAAACAAACAAACAGAGTTGTGAGATATAAAGTAATAATTCATAGAACATAAAATGCAGTAAAAAAAGGTCAGAATTTTATTCCATGGTAGAGATTGTGAGATATACACTACGAACTCTCAAATGCAAGACAGAAGGCAGATTTTTGAAATAAAGAGCTCATATGTTTTTGAACCAACAAAAAATATTCTGAGATATAAACTTGCAAATGCAATAAAAAAGTCAAAATTGTGAGATAAAAAGTCGCAATTACCTTCTTTATTTTTTATTCAGAAACAAACACAAACCCAAAATCCTGAGAAAAAGTAAAAATTTGAACAAAATATCATTCTGTTATTTTGTGTTTGAAACAGGCTTCCATTAATTAGCTATCTAATCTGACCTTCAGTGATATATAAATAATGGCTATTTCTGCATGAAGCACATGCTTTAGTTTATCTGAGGAAACATTTCTACTGTGTGTTTGTGTCGTCCTTCTCTGCGTCCTTCACACACCCTTGAGCTCCAGCTCATTTCCATATGGAATGCAAACAAGTTCCTGTTTGTCGCTCCGCCCCTTCCCTTCACCATCACACCCACACACCCACACACAGATGAGCGTGTTTGCTTGAGGCATCATCCAGCACCTTCTCTCCTGTATCCTGGTGCGGATTTTTGCACCTGCCGATGAGGTTTCAATGAACAGCAAGGTCAGAGACGAGCAATCTATTCAATGCACTCTCTTATTAGGGATATAAATAATTTGGATCAGGACTGAACCTTGAACCTTGAACTGTGAGCCCTGGAGAAATTTATCTCTGTCTGTCAGTGCCTGCGTCTTCTGTCCGTGCGTTTGATAGTTCCATTAGGACAATGAGATGAATCCAGCCGTTCTGCATATGCAATATTCCCACCGTCCATTCTGTGAGAACAAGGGAAATCGCTCTCATCTCTTTCTCTCACCTGACGGTATATTATGGGCTGTGAAAGGCTCAGACTATGAGACAGAATCATGACTGATTTACACGGCATCTACAGAGCTTTTTGTTTTTAGAAATGAACATTCTTATTAGAAAGGTGTACATTTGAACCTTATTCTTACCCTTAAGTTAATACTTGCTAATTCTTACTATGCATGAAATAATAATCAGCTAATGAATTGTATAAAAGCATTATAAGAGTATGTCTCAGTACTATATAAACCCACTCAAAAATTATACTTAACAAAGGATTCATCTGTAAACTCAAACAGAGTAATTAGTCAAATGTGCTACAATTAAACATGTTTAATGGCCAAAGTAAGAAATAAAAAAAAACAGAAAAATGAAAATGTACTGGTCATTTTCTAAAAATATTTCAAAATACAGGCACTGGAACAGTACATTGGGTCATGTCTTACAGACTTTTCTTAGAGTGTACTGTAATAATATTTCTTGCAGTAAAAATATAAGCAATTTCTTCTTTCTTTGAGTTAAACAACATATAACACTTTATTCCTAAACACAAGCAGAAACGCTTTCAAACCATGACATACAGAACACGAAACACTAAAAGTCTCCCTCTTTTCTCTCTGAGCTCAGAAACACATAAAACAGCACCTAATTTCAACATTTACTCTCTCCATCCAGTTCCATGCAAAGCACGGCCAGTTTCTTTTAATGCCAATGCAAATGATTTATGCATACTGCCAACAAAAACAGATTCAATCAGCTGTTTTATGCAACTGAGTGACTGCACACTATGAAATTACATTTAGAAAATGCATTTGAATGCACTGACTTATTTGCTTTAAGTAAATTGAACAGTAGCAAAAATCAGTACAATTTCTTAAGTCGTACATTTGAAAGACTTTTCTTGATCCCGTTGAGCTTCAAATGAACATTCTCTCGTCCTCAGAGCTTCGTAAGCATTTTCTTTGTGCATCTCTCATTCAAGATGGCGTCATCTGTGTCTGTGGCCCTGATCCACTTTGGACAAAACGGCAAAATCATAGACAGCATGATGAGATTGCTGCTCTGTTATTAATCTTCAATAAATACATCTTGCCATGAGGATTACGGCCCCCACCCTTCCTACATAAGACCATTTTACTGACATGAATTATGAAAAAACAATGAAATCACAAAGAAATGTTCCGACCTAGATTGTTCCAAAATCTGCGTTCTTCAGTCCGAGGGATTTAGGAATTTGTGACGGTGATGGAATTAAAACCATATGAAAATAAGCATGTTCAGTATAGCACAGAAAAAAAGATCCAGCATGATCACATTTGTTGTGTTGCGTACATTTATTTATTGAAAACCACGATACACTACCATTGAAAAGTTTGGGGTAAGTAAACATTTCCAAAAGTATTTAAAAAAATGTATGCTCTCGTTCATCAAGGACGCATTAAATTGATCAAAAGTGACAGTGATGTTATGTTCTAATGTTACAAAAGATTTCTATTTCAAATACATGCTGTTCTTTCGAACTTTCTATTCATCAACGAATCCTGAATAGAAAATAAATCTAATTTATGTCAGTATCTACAAAAATATTTGGCAGCACAACTATTTTCAACATTGATAATAATCAGAAATGTTTCTTGAGCAGCAAATCGGCATATTAGAAGAATTCTGAAGGATCATGTGACACTGAAGACTGGAGTTATGATGTTGCAAATTCCACTTTGATCACAGGAATTAATAATTATATTCACATAGAAAACAATTATTTTAAATTGTAATCATATTTCATAAATTTCAATAGTGCTGTTTTTACTGTGTTTTTGATCAAACAATTGCAGCCTTGTCGAGCAGAAGAGACTTCTTTAAAACATTTACAATTATAACCGACCCTTAGTGCAAACCCTTTTCAACTTTAGAGACATACAAAACCTTTGGGGTTCACAAAATAGTTAATTCATAATTTTTATTGTCTTTTGTATGATTATGTAGGTTGGTCCTCTTTATATCAACAAAGGAAATCACATATATTATTATATACCACTAAGGCATTTCTGGGCATGCTTCCAAATTACATTACTAGTCTTTGATCCTTACATGAAAAAAATTAAACCACCAGATCTTCAATGGAACTTAATTAAAAGTGGGGTGCATTCAGAGCATGGAAAATCAGCTCCATGCTCCAAGTTGTGGAATGAATTTCTACATTTTTAAAAATGTACTTAAATGTGTATTGACTGACCCATGTAATTGTTTTAATTAATCTGTGGATTTTTTTTTTAATTTAAGGAAATTAAAAATAATGGAAATTAATTTAGATGTAAGATTCATGAAATATGGTATGCCATTGCATTAGACAGTTATCATGTGCACCTTATTTTACATTATTACAGGTTCACTGTGCTTAGTTTTCTCTCATTCTAAAGAGCATCTAATTGGACAAAAATCTGTGCGGTGCAAGATAATGTCATCAGGAAGAGAAAGACTGTGCATGACTGAAGTATATAGATGAGTTCAAAGCTACAGACATCAAATATGTTTTATTTTATTAGTCACAAATGGGATTTATTTCTAAATACATCTCACATCTCAAGCTGTTCATGCATAAGAGTGTTTAGGTTTTAAATGCTGTCAACATGTTGATACTTCATGTTTCAGCATTTATAAATGTTCCTGCGTCCTGAGACACCAAGATCGCCCTGAAGAGCAGTTATCATGAAACAATAACATCTCAATGACTGAAGTAAATGCAGGTGGGCTGGTTTTTCCACGCTGCTTTCATCTAGCATGATAATGATGTCCTGCCGTCTGCTGCCACGTAATGAGAGCAGTTCTGAACTGGGAAAAAGACCCGCCACCTGATTGATTTGTTGTCAACCCAACAACAACACAAGCAGGAATTAATGTGCCACATGTGCAGCATATTAAAACATTGTGCAACAGCGAATAAGCCTTGTGCTCTTCACAGAACGTCTGACTATTTGAATGTAAGCGAAAAACGAATGCATTAGCTCTGTTCCAAAACCTAGTAAGCTGCCTAACTAGACAACAATTCCAGGCAGCACACGTTACATTTGGTGCAGTTCAACATGAAGGCTGAGAACATTATGTTAAAGCAAAATTGTTATGTCTTTTAAAATTGATATGATGCTCAAATTCTAAGGCTTCACTGCAGAAATCCAAGTGTCCAAGTGTCCAGAATCGGAACATTTAATTCAAACCTAGAATCACTTTTAGGATTTTGACAAAAAAATAAATAAATATACGGGTATATATACAGTGGGTACGGAAAGTATTCAGACCCTCTTAAATTTTTCACTCTTTGTTATATTGCAGCCATTTGCTAAAATCATTTAAGTTATTTTTTTTCCCTCATTAATGTACACACAGCACCCCATATTGACACTATTTCAGTGACTAATAAAATATTTGTAAAAGAGGGTCTCTGTTCTTTGTTCTGAATAATTTTACTGTGTTAACTGGATGGTTACTTGGTGAATTCTATGGTTATTTTATGGTTATTGGTATTCTGTGGTTATTATGACTATGAGCAATAATAATCCTGATGACTGACTTTGCAAGCCACTAATGCACATCCTCCTTTTTGTAAAACACAAAACATTCATTATTGCTTTTGAGCATTTCAAGTAAACAAGTCATCGGTTAAATCACAGAGGGAGTAAAAATGAAACTTGCTTTATTAATCGTCATCCTCACGCCCAGCTGTGATAATAACACTGTATTCAAATGAAGCACTAACAAGTGTGTCAGCGTGGCACATGCCCTCAGACCCCCAGTCCAGCTCACGAGACACACATGTGGGCGGCACAGACCGGACCGATGCCTCGTAACGCATGCCGTGATTTATCATCACATCAAAATGGCAGAATCAATCAGCACCAACCGCACCAACCTACAGCTGTGCTGTGTTAAAAAATGACCTCCACGTACAGATGCACAACTCAAGATTGATATTATAATGGCATGTGTGTGGGCCGCTGCAATGTGGGTATTTCACACACACACACACACACACACACACACACACACACACACACACACACACACACACGCGTGCAGTCATTTGGCAGTGGTGAGGAATAGGCTCTTCATAGCATGCCATAATTGAAAAGTGTGGTGTCTGCGGGGACCATCTGTGTCTGTGTGCTGTGTGGGTCTGAGCGGGGCAGACGGCGGCCCTCGGGGAGCTGTTAACACCTCATAGACATAAAGGGCCCCTAGGGGGCTGCCGAGCACTCAGAAGGGCCTAATGAGATAGCTGGTGATTACTGAGGTTCTGGGAAATAAATGAGCACGATTATCAATCTTTATGAATCTGCTTTTGGAGTCGGTGCTTCAGATGTTTGAGCAGAGATGCTTCGTTTCATGAGCATCTTATATTTTGTCTCTGGAAAAAACACATAGGGCAAACGATGAGAGAAACTCAAGAATCATTATGAAATCATGAAATTAGAGAAACGTCACAAATCCAGCTTGGTAAAGTGTTTGAACGCTGAGCTTGATCAGCTGACTTCGTCGTGTTTGTGAAGTCAAGCATTGCTATCACTATACTTGTGCAATGAATGATTCCTTAAGTCAAGTGTCTTGTTGAGGAGAGTTTTGCTTTTACTTCTCACAATGTTCACCTTCTGGGCCATAAAACAGGTGGAAAAATCCTGAAGGAGGAACCCGAGCAATATTTTCGAACCAGAAGATCACAGAGACGTCACAGAAAACGCAAGCAACCCTAGAAACCACATAGTAACCATTTAAAACAACAATGCCAAAACATTGTGGTGAGATTGTGTTTTTTAATATGATTGCACCAGTCACATTTAAAATGTCAAATATCAGTATTTAACCCTTGTGTTGAAAATCCTTTGCTTAATTTAATGTTCCTGGTCAAAAATGACCAGCCTTTTAACAATTGCCTATAAATATCTTATTATGCTATATTATCACCAAATCGTGGATTCAGTCTTTTTGTTTCTTTCAGTTGGCACAGGTTTTGTGTTTCTTTTTGGAACTGATTGATCATGGCCTCACTGATCTGAGCTTATGCTCCTCTGTTTTTGAGTGAACATTGCCAAAATTATCCACAAATAATGCTTTGAGCATACGCTTAAATCAATGAGACAGATGATTAATCAGTTGCAAAAAGAAATACAAAACCTGTGCTAATCGTAAGAAAACGTTTTTCTTTTATGCATTATTGTATTTCAGACTTACAATCTCTTTGTTGTGTTGATTCTTGAGACGTACATGATTTATTTGATTAAATTAAATATGTCGTCAGATACCATAAAAGAACATTTATTTAATACCTGCTCAGATCCTTTAAACCTCACTAAAGCATGCATTTTTATAAAGCAATTGTTGAGAATTTAAAAAAAATTTTTTTTTAGGTTCTCTAACCTGTTGTACTGTCCTAAGTAACACTACTTCATCGAGGCAACTGATTTCTACAAATTACTAATACATAAATTGATCTGCAATTTTGGCCATTCAGGACTCTTAATATGTGAAGTGAACTATGCTATCTTATCAAATCTCAGGAACGGTGACAACAAAATTGATGAGCTCTTAAAATCAAAACACAACAAATAACTAACAATAATTACAAAACAGCATAAGCTTAAACAAAATTCAGTAAACAGCAAAACAACAGTAATGTTATAACAGTAACTGTATCATTTATTCATGCTGCAATGCATCATGTTCAGTTTAAAAAAACCTTAGATAACTGTGTTTGACTAGTTTGAAGAATATTTGGGCGAATTCTGTTGATCATGTGTTTTGTGTAGTTTCATAGTTGCTTTTTCACAGTGTTGTCTCCTCCTCCAGCATGGCTCTCTCACACAGCAGAGGATATTACTCATTAGCAGAGTTAATTGATTGTTTACTCATGAAAGTCGTTGAGTGCTGTAGTGTATCCCAGAGGCCCAGCAGACACGGAGCTGACTGTGTCTTTAGGGCTGCTCCATTAGGCCTGAATGCTGCAGGTGACGTGTGGGACCCTGGGGAAGTGTTACTGGCAGCACTGATTTACTCTGGCCATCTG
The DNA here is from genome assembly GCF_001515645.1 of Sinocyclocheilus grahami. NCBI lineage: Eukaryota > Metazoa > Chordata > Actinopteri > Cypriniformes > Cyprinidae > Sinocyclocheilus > Sinocyclocheilus grahami. The sequence continues at coordinate 254,789 of NW_015505997.1, forward strand.
ACGCCAAACCAGCTGTGAGATCCACCCACATGTACAGTAGCTTTCCCTTCAGCTGACCGGAACACTGTGACTAATACTGTCATATTTGGACACACAGTACTATTAGACTCGATTTGAGTGAACAAAAGGAGAATATGCATAAACATTGCTTTAATAATATCAGAAACTACTGGCAGATGATGCAGTATGTTTATTGCACAGTATGTTTAATCATGAGTCGAAATAAATGGGAATCGAATTTCATCAAAATGTTTAGTATTGCGCCCAAATTAAATCTTACTGAAAGCATGTTTTGAGATATCAACCTCATAACTTGTTTAGATTTATTTAGGCTTTGATTTCCATGCAGTTAAGATAAGATAAGATGAACCTTATTGTCCCAAAGGCAATTTGTTATAGGGTAAAACACACACACACACAAAAGAAGAAAAAAATATATATAATTAAAAATACTTTTGTCCATTTTTATGCATTTTTCATAATTATAACTTTTTTTTGCTTCACTTTAACTTTTTACTTCACTAAAAACACAAAATATGAAATAAAACCATGTTTGAACTAAAACAAAGTACATTCGTTTAATTGAAATAAATAAAATTCTAATTCCCGTTCGACTTCCACGTAAGCAGCACCAGAGGGTTAAAGATTTCACCCATAAAAATGAATTTTGTTGGTATAAATCAATATATTTAAGTTCATTCAATGTTGCTAAATAATATTTTTGGCTTGAATAAAACTATTTAATTTAGATTTTTTACCATTTTTAGGTTACTTTCTTTTTCAGTGTGTGACACACCAAACAACATAATACTCTGCAAGAACGCCATCAGCTAAAACCTATCAAACTTGACTACATTACATAAAAGTGTAATCAGTGCCATAGACTGTCAATATAAGGGCATTTCTGTCAGTACATGTTTTGTTTATTCTTCTTTTTAATCTTTTTTACGAATTAGATATCACTTGGTAAATATCTGTCTAGATGTACTGTTCAAGCTAAGTGGTATGTTCCACATTTCAAATAAAATATCAGCTCACTTGAGCAATTACATATAGTATTTAGCTATGCAGAAATCAAAATTTTGCGACTTTTTTTATGTCACAAACCGGAAATGTATTTGTAAATATCTATTTTAAATGCTAATGTTCTTATAAAACTGAAGCAAAAACACAAAGCGTGCAAATGAATTAATGGGTGAATGATGCAACAGGCCACACACACACAAACAACTAGAGGAAATTCACTTTACACATTATATGCTGGGAAAATAAACCCTCCTTACATAAAAGCAACTGTGTGAAGCGCTAGAGTTGATGTGAGTATGGGAAGGGTAATCTCTCAGTACGGTTCACACAGAGGACATCTGCAGGTGTAATCTGTGCTTTGTTATGTCTCGATCACACACCTGTCACTGCAGCATCTGAGGTGAGAGGAAAAGAGAAAACTTGCCTTAAAACTCCTGTCTGTCTGCTTAATCAGTGTGAACAACCGTTTTACTGGCAAATCCACCGGAGCTGCTGGTGGAAAGTGTTCTGTAAACTGACCAGAGCTCAGATCTGCTCAGATTAGCTTTGCTTTTACATTTCATTGTCTCGTTGGGTCCCACGGCGCCTCACGTTACATGGATCACAATTAAAGCTACACCAAATGACAGAAGCCCAGTCAATCTTATTTAGAAGTTTGAGAGTTTCCAGAATGGTGAAAAGAAAGACTCGGGACAGAGTTGATTCAGATGGTTGTAACCTTGACCAGACTGGAGGAGAAACTCAGTTTAATACAATTTTAAAAGGTCTGGCATTAAGGTTCGCAAAACAATTATCAACAACGCGAAAAGTTCTTATGAGAAGTTCCCACTTGCAAGTTTACAAATCATAGAATGAAATGTATTAGCCTACTTATTTTTCTTTTTTTCCACTTCTAAATATAGAAAGCATGCTAATGCCACAAAATGAAGAACAAAATATTCTGTAACTTATGTGTAACTGATGCTTTACCTACATTTACATTTTTTCCCCATTGGCTGCCACAGAGAATGAAGCAGATGGTGCACAGTGCACACACTGAGCAAGCACTTCTATCCAATTCAGTGCCTCGCACTACGAAGAAAACTGGCCAACCAATAAGAGTCGATATGGTCATGTGCCAGAGCCGTTGCTGTTGTTACATAAAACCACGACTTAGTGGCGCACATGAACAGACAATTTTGCTAAGCGAGTTGGCACTCTTGCCTCTGTAGAAGTTACACTATAAACACTATAGCAAATATGAAAATCTTAACTACTTTTTGAAAGGTGTGAAATATATAGGCTAAGGCTACCATTACTTTCTTCTACGCGTGTGCCAGAAACGGAAAGTTGCATAGCGCCTTGTGTAGGCCTACATAACGGCGTAAAAAAATATAAACTTATTTGAAGCACCATACTTATTTTTTACACCATATTTTGTTTAATCATTATGTTATATTTAACCAGTTCATACTTTTGGAGGGCTCTTAACAGCTGCAAAGATCACTGGGTCAAATGGAATTTACGGTTCAGGTAAAAACTGAAAAGAGAATTCAGCGTACATACAGAAAGTCCCGCGCCAGCCGAGTAACCGCCATTGAGATTAACAGCTTCTATCAGGTAAATTAAAACTGATTCCGACATGAAGGCTTAACTGATTTGGTCTTTCTCATTACAAATCCTTAAAGCATGCATGCATACATACCTGCATAAACAAATAAACAAACAAAGTTTTTGGGGGTGCGTCAGTATACCGTTATGTCGAATAAAATACAACCTGGCACTCACAGCATTTCATCTGTGTAATTGAATTAAATTGTGAAATAGTAAACAAACCAACCCCTGACATGCTAATAGATTGAATATTTCTGTCCCGTCGGGGCAACCGGGTAAACATGGCACACTTATCTCCAAATCGACATGTTGCAGTAGCGTCCGCCTTGAATTTCTCTGCTAAAGAGGCGCTGAACTCTTGATACGCCTCTGGTCACAAGCCAGACCGGCGATTCGCCGACTCAGCCAGATCCGGGTCCATTATCTGTGCCCTGATATAAGATCGATGTGATCAATCTCGGAAAAAAGAAATAAATATCCAAGCCCGTTCTAACGCTCTCGCTGCCAACGAGCCACTGGAGAAACCTTCCCGGATCAGATGGCCGCTCCTCCGCTTTAGAGAGCGCAGAACAATGGGGAGGCTATAAATGGCACAGAAATTTGCATCCTTTTAGTAAATGAAGAAATAAAAAACACAAGCCCACAGCGTTAAAGAGCTCTGCCAGGAAGCGATGGCTACTTGAGGATTTCACTGACAAATTTATTAAACACCTTTATGACCAACCATCATCAGAGAGAATAAATAAGACATAAAACATTTTTTACATAACACATACAGGAGCCACAGCGCCTCTGCCAAACGTTTTCAACACAGTGAAATGAACGAGACACGTCCGAAAACACACAAATGCATAGAGGAACTCCTACTGAACAGAAAGAGACAACAACTAGCCTACAACTTGTCTATCCCTGTTGTGAAACATACAAAGTCTCTGTGATCATATAGTCCAAGGAGGTTGTATAAAAATAAAGACTCCACATTGATAAAATGTTATATAATGCATATAGACATTTGGCAACGACCAGACACTTGGACCAAACTGGTGATATCACATTTATACACATCAGTAACAGCAATAATGGATGATTTAATTTTTCTTGGTGCACCATACTTCTACCTTACTGTAACTGACTTGAATTCTCATCTTGAAGAAGAAAATAAAATCTTTGCATTGCCGTATAATTAAAAGTCCTGGTCTAGGTATAGTAAAAGTTGGGGAAGAGCTCCAATAGTTGCTGAAAGCTCCCCACTCAATGTCGTGTCCTTGTAGAACCAACCAGAAGTTCAAAGCCTTGGCGAGACTTTCCAGCTCAAGTCTTGGGTCCATCGCTAACCAATTTTAGAGAAGGTACAAAATTCATCTGCTTTGTAATCCCTGTCCACTGGTGGAGATCTGCTCTAGGTCTCTTTCCAAATGTGCATCTTCAAAACTATCAGAATTGGGCATGATCCACTTCATCCAACCAGGATGCTGGGCTCGTAGGGAAGTCCGGGTACCCACCGCTGCTTCCCGTGGACAAATCAGAGCTCGGCCCGTTTCCCCCGGCCATCATGCGAACCCCTGGAGTCATGTTCTGGCCTCCGCTCTGACACACCATGGGCAGGCTTGACTCTGGGTAGACCAGGCTGGAGATGAGGGGCTGGTGTCTGGGAAGGGCCTGTAGTGAGCCTGGAGACTGCGGGAGGCTGTAGGGGCTGCTGGCCTGGATGTCGTGATATTGCTCCTGTGAGGGGATGATGGCACCATGCTCCAGCGGGAAGGGCGGATGACCTCCACCCTGACGACTCAGAGCCGGAGAGCTTTCGCTCAGACTGCTGTAAATGCCATTGGAGTGACCCAGCTCCGACATAGGCGGCTCATCTGCATGTAGAACATGTCGAAGAAAAAAAAATGAAAGTGAGTGGTGGATTGTTCAATACACAAAAATTCAATTGTTATACATATCTGCACTATTTTATGTATTGCCATCAATGGTTCCTTTAAAGTGGAAAAAGGTTCTTTAGATTATTAAAATGTTCTTTACACTAAGAAACAAAAAAAGTTTATTTTAAGAACTGTTAAACTGAACGATTCTTTGGGGATCCTAAATGGTTCCTCTGTGACACTGCTGTGAAAAGCCTCTTCTGGGACCTTTTTCTGAAGAGAGTGTGGCTGTTTGTGATGGATGCCAGAATTACAATCAAAAATTTCACTGAAAAACTGGCATGCAGTATATCAGAGCTCTCACTTTTTCCATTTATTTTCTTAAACAAGCTTTTCAGAAAATTATTTAATAAACAGTTTTATGCTTTAAATCAAAATGGCTTTGATGTTGCAATATTTGATTCAACGCAAAAAATTTTTTGAAAATCATTCATGAACATTTTTGGGGTATATCACACACATTAGTCATATTTATAGGGTTTTGGGAGCAAACATACCCGTGAAAGAGACCTCAGCATCGCTGTCAATGCCCTCCTCCTGAGTGCTGTCTTTATCCGATTTGGAACTCCCGCGTGACCTCTTCATGTTTCTGAAATACTGTCCCCATCTCTGCCTACCTGCATCTTTTTTCAGTCTTTTCTCTTTTGCTCTTCTGTTTTGAAACCAGACCTGTGCAGAGACGTGGGTAAATTTCACACCATTGCTGATCTTTTTTGAGGCACCACTCTAAAAAGTTGTAGTAAAAAAAGGAAAAAGCTATTTCTACATGACATGAGCCTTATATATATATATTAGTGCTTTCAAATGATTAATCATGATTAATTGCATCCAAAATAAAAGTTTTTGTTTACATAATATATGTATGTGTATGTCATGAATCCGGTCCATGAACTTCCGTCTGCTTACCATCAGAGGTCACCCTTTCCATTACATTGACTCTCGCACTACACAAACTGTTGCATATCATCCCGGACAACATATCCCATCATTCATTGCACTGATTGCACACAGCACTGAATGCACACAGCTGTTTCATATTACTCACTCACTATTTAACACTCACTCAAACAACCGTTCTCGGCCGAGTATTGTATGCGCTTATCGCAAGCAGTGATAGCTACTTTACAGAGCCCTCGTTAGTTTCCCAGCCCAGCCCAGCCTAGTCTTTCCTTGTCTGTTTTCCCGGTTTCTGATCTTTGCCTGTTTTCCTGGATTTATCCCCTCTAGTCTTGCCCTTTTGATTCTGTTCGCCATATACCTGTTTGCCATTGTTCGACCCTGCCTGTGTTTCTGACCTTTTCTGCTTTAATAAAAGCTTGCACATGGATCCGCACGTCTCAGGTCTTGTCAGGCCCGTTACAGTGTACTGTGTATATTTATGTATATATAAATACAAACACATGCATGTATATATTGAAGAAAAATATGTTGTTTATATATGAAAAATATTTATGTAATATAAAACATAACTATATAATTATATAAATGTATATACATGTAAATATTTTCAAAATA
>NW_015505997.1:260857-293451 GCF_001515645.1 Sinocyclocheilus grahami
ACTCTTGCCTCTGTAGAAGTTACACTATAAACACTATAGCAAATACGAAAATCTTAACTACTTTTTGAAAGGTGTGAAATATATAGGCTAAGGCTACCATTACTTTCTTCTACGCGTGTGCCAGAAACGGAAAGTTGCATAGCGCCTTGTGTAGGCCTACATGACGGCGTAAAAAAATATAAACTTATTTGAAGCACCATACTTATTTTTTACACCATATTTTGTTTAATCATTATGTTATATTTAACCAGTTCATACTTTTGGAGGGCTCTTAACAGCTGCAAAGATCACTGGGTCAAATGGAATTTACGGATCAGGTATAAACTGAAAAGAGAATTCAGCGTACATCCAGGAAGTCCCGCGCCAGCCGAGTAACCGCCATTGAGATTAACAGCTTCTATCAGGTAAATTAAAACTGATTCCGACATGAAGGCTTAACTGATTTGGACTTTCTCATTACAAATCCTTAAAGCATGCATGCATACATACATGCATAAGCAAATAAACAAACAAAGTTTTTGGGGGTGCGTCAGTATACCGTTATGTCGAATAAAATACAACCTGGCACTCACAGCATTTCATCTGTGTAGTTGAATTAAATTGTGAAATAGTAAACAAACCAACCCCTGACATGCTAATAGATTGAATATTTCTGTCCCGTCGGGGCAACCGGGTAAACATGGCACACTTATCTCCAAATCGACATGTTGCAGTAGCGTCCGCCTTGAATTTCTCTGCTAAAGAGGGAACTCTTGATACGCCTCTGGTCACAAGCCAGACCGGCGATTCGCCGACTCAGCCAGATCCGGGTCCATTATCTGTGCCCTGATATAAGATCGATGTGATTAATCTCGGAAAAAAGAAATAAATATCCAAGCCCGTTCTAACGCTCTCGCTGCCAACGAGCCACTGGAGAAACCTTCCCGGATCAGATGGCCGCTCCTCCGCTTTAGAGAGCGCAGAACAATGGGGAGGCTATAAATGGCACAGAAATTTGCATCCTTTTAGTAAATGAAGAAATAAAAAACACAAGCCCACAGCGTTAAAGAGCTCTGCCAGGAAGCGATGGCTACTTGAGGATTTCACTGACAAATTTATTAAACACCTTTATGACCAACCATCATCAGATATATATATATATATCCTGAAGATCTTGATCTCGTACACAGTTATCAAAGCAGAAACTAAAAAAGGAAATAAGCAAAATCGTATGTGGTGCATGAAGATAATGTGATAACCCGTACGATTTCTGGGCGATTCAGTGACACTTATTGCGCTCCATTTTACAGGCTAATGACACGAGCGCACGAGGCACTATAAATAATAGCGTAAATAATAGTAAATACATGAATTGTATGAAATATATAGATCATTGGTCTCAAACTCAATTCCTGGAGGGCCACAGCTCTGCACAGTTTAGCTCCGACCCTAATCAAACGCACCTGATCCATCTAATCAAGTTCTTCAGGATCACTAGAGACTTCCAAGCAGGTGTGATTAGGAGATGGTTGGAGCTAAACTGTGCAGAGCGGTGGCTCTCCAGGAATTGAGTTCGAGACCAATGAAATAAATGATACTTGAATACATTTGTTTTGTGAATAATAGCGTGTAAATATATCAGGGAACAATACATATTGCATATTGGATATCCTATTAATATTATAATTTTATACGTCCAAGTCGCAGTCAGCTGGGCTAGTGATATATATTTTTTCTTTAGTATTATTAATGACTATTTTTCATTTAGTGTTTAAATTTCAGTTAACTTCGTTGTCAGTGAACCTACACAAATGGGCTTCGTGTGGTAACATTTAGGCTATTCACTTATTTTATTCAATTCAAATCTATTATTTAATGTCACGCAGAAAGTTGCGTTTTTAAGGGTGAGATAAATAACCGCGCGTTTTTGCGGTGTAGTTCTGTTGTATTGCACATTTGTTGTGTTGAGAATGAGCTGTAGGTGTGATGTAGATGTAGCTGTTACCTGCACCACCCGCATGTCGAGACCGGTCTCCGACGACAGCTGCTCCCGCACGTGGCGCGCGGGTTTCGGTGAGTTATTATACGCGTTCTTCAGCGTCTCCAGCTGTTTGGCGGTGATTGTTGTGCGCGGGCGTTTTGCTGTCGAATCCGCCTCTGTAATATAAGAAACATATTTTGATTTATAAAAACGAATTTATTTCTAATTCTACAATCAGGCTACACCTTTATGTTAATTGATACGGCATCATTAAAGCATACTCTTCTTAAATTATGACTATGTATTCTATTCTATTCTATTCTTTAAGGTTACAAATGTAAACGCATTTCAAATAATATCTCAATTTATTCCAGTCAAAACTATATTATTATTATCTAAATTAGATTAAACGAATGCTAGTCAAGTTATAATATCTTTACAGAAACAATTGCACATTATACGTTCTATTCTATTCGAATCTGAGCGTCGGTGAGGTGAAGGCACTGAAGGCCTGTATTAAACATTTAGAATGCAGTTATTCAGTGTAATGTAAGTTTATCCTCTCAATGAATGATGCTCAGGGTCTCTTCCAGACCCCGTTCCTAAATAATTCACAACGAGCGTTCCGTCTCTGTAATATGCGAAACATATTTTAATTTAACAAACGAATTTATTTCTTGTAGACATTAGAATCTATGCTCATTTCGAGATGTATGCTCGTTTTATCATCCATTCCATTCTATTCTATTCTAAAAATGGCCGTTTTCTATTCTTTAAATAAGTTTTTTATTTTCATACATGGTTCTCTGAAGAACCTTTAACATCCATGCATCTTTCTTTTGCACTAAATGTTCTTTATGTTTTCACAATAAGAATTTTTTTTTAAAGGCAAAAGGTTCTTTGGGAAACCAAAAATATTTCTTCTGTGGCACTGTTGCGAATACCCCCTTTTGGAGGCTTTATTTTTAAATGTCTATTCTATTCTATTCTATTCTATTCTATTCTATTCTATTCTATTCCATTCCATTCTATTCTATTCTATTCTATTCTATGGATGTCAACTGAAACGCATTTATTTTAAAATGTCTATTCTATTCTATTCTATTCCATTCCATTCTATTCTATTCTATTCTATTCTATTCTATTCTATTCTGAAGGCCTGTATTAAACATTTAGAATGCAGTTATTCAGTGTAATGTAAGTTTATCCTCTCAATGAATGATGCTCAGGGTCTCTTCCAGACCCCGTTCCTAAATAATTCACAACGAGCGTTCCGTCTCTGTAATATGCGAAACATATTTTAATTTAACAAACGAATTTATTTCTTGTAGACATTAGAATCTATGCTCATTTCGAGATGTATGCTCGTTTTATCATCCATTCCATTCTATTCTATTCTATTCTATTCTATTCTAAAAATGGCCGTTTTCTATTCTTTAAATAAGTTTTTTATTTTCATACATGGTTCTCTGAAGAACCTTTAACATCCATGCATCTTTCTTTTGCACTAAATGTTCTTTATGTTTTCACAATAAGAATTTTTTTTTAAAGGCAAAAGGTTCTTTGGGAAACCAAAAATTGTTCTTCTGTGGCACTGTTGCGAATACCCCCTTTTGGAGGCTTTATTTTTAAAATTCTATTCTATTCTATTCTATTCTATTCTATTCTATTCTATTCTATTCTATTCTATTCTATTCTATTCTATTCTATTCTATTCTATTCTATTCTATTCTATTCTATTCTATTCTATTCTATTCTATTCTATTCTATTCTATTCTATTCTATTCTATTCTATTCTATTCTATTCTATTCTATTCTATTCTATTCTATTCTATTCTATTCTATTCTATTCTATTCTATTCTATTCTATTCTATTCTATTCTATTCTATGGATGTCAACTGAAACGCATGTTTTGAACATTTAGAAGGCACATATTCAGTGATGAGCTGTGTAACGTGAGTTTATCGACTCAACGGATGACACTAAAGGCCTTTCCATACTCCATTTCCAAATAAATCATTACGCAGTCCGATTTGTCCAGTATTAAAGCGCCGAATCTGTCTGAAAACTGCCCTGAATGCAGATTGTGTCTCTCTGGCTCCATAGATCAGTTCTAGTGCGTGTGTGCAGCGCTCACTAGAACGCTTCTGTACGGCGTTGGCACTTATCGATTTGGAGGCTGGCGAGTTCGCAATTACCTGAGCCGGGTCAAATGTTTATGGACGAGCCCACGACCAGCGAGATTAAGCTCAGAGTTAAAAGCGGCCAATCAATGTGAGGTCAACGAATGAAAGAAGTAAGACAATGAAGACTTAGGCAACTGTGCCTGCTCATACAAAACTGCGCTTGAGGTAGCCTAACTTCTCTGATTTTCTCTTGCGAAAATAAACATCTGCTGAATAAACAAAGGTGTCGCGTGTGCACGTACCTCTCTGTTTGGCGGTCTCATAATCAGCTTTGCACACCAGTCGACTGTCCTCCATCAGGTAATACTCGTCACCTGTGGCCAGCTGCCTCTTACACACGACACAGGCGAAGCAGTGCAGGTGATACACGAAGTCCTGGGCCCTCCGGACCACCTGTGTCGGCGGGATGCCCTGCTGACACGCAGCGCACTTGGTCCCGAATCTCCTGCAGGCAAAATACGGTCAAACACCGGTCAGATGGCACCCGAAGCGTAAGTGTGAACGATATGAAACAAGTGCAGAAGAAGGACTGACTTGAAGAAGTCGTCTTTGCAGTAGACACTGTCGCCTCGACTGAAGCATTTGTCGGCCAGCTGAGACTGACAGTCGCTGCATTTCAGACACTTGCTGTGCCAGTGTCGATCCAAAACCTTCAGGATAAAACGATCGACTATGTGCTGGTTACAGCCTGCGCAAACTGGAATATCTGCAAGTAGAAAAAAACAAGAAAGCGGTTAATATCAAATACTGTGTCAGAATGAAATGCATCATGAACCTTTTTGCGAAATTTTTATTTTTATTTTTTTTAAAACATAAATAAAAATTAAAAAAGACAAAACATGCAAAAGATGACGGCTATTTGTTGCCCTGACCGAGTAATTTCGCTTTATTTAAGCGATGAACGTCGCTTTCATTCGTGCTTTGATTATGATATGCATTTAATTTGTTTTTCAGTGTGGTTTTATTTACTAAACATATCCATTAATATTACAAATTACAATATATAAATATATATATATATAGAGAGAGAGAGCGAGAGATCATTTAAGCGTAATACTAATTATTATTATTATTATTATTATTATTATTAAATGATTAATAATTCGAATTCTAATTCTTTGCTGTATTGTCAAGGGCGTAGTTTTGGTTTGAACATTGAACATTATTTGTTTGTTTGCTTATATATTTATTTTTGTCAAATGGTCTTTCGTGCTATCATCTATGCAAAGTCTGTGCAATAAAGTAACATCACAGTTAACAATTACTTGTTTACATAGGATTTATAGGCCTATATGTATTTGATATTATTATATGTATATTATATTATTTATATTTATTATTATTATTATTATACAATATTACAGCATGTAAGCACAGTCTTGTGATAAATCACACTGCAATTCAAGGTCACAGTAAACTACACCGGTAAACAGACGAGCTTTTATTAAAGTAATCATTCTCTTTAACAACGTACAACGGAGAATTTGAATGTGTTCATTTACTATTGTGTACTTAAGTATTTATGATGTAAATCTTAAGTCTGTCTTTGTTTAAAAAGCTTGTATAAAGACTTGAATAAAAAGCAACACCCTTTCCATTACACAGGTACATAAAGCACATAAAATGAAATCAACTACATGAACAAATATAACAATAACAATAAATAGCTACACACTATTATTATTATTATTATTATTATTATTATTATTTACGTTGTCTTCAAAACAGCAGTTTTCATGTGCTTATGTTGATGAGTAGCTAAATGCTCCATTTCGAGAACCCGCTTGCTCTGTGGGTGTCCTTAACAGTTCTCTGTAGCCATATGACTGTCATAAATATCCAGAAAACACACCTTTGATTACATCTTCTTTGCTCTAACAAATTTGGTCAAATTCTGATTAAAATGAAATGAAACCACGATCCACTCCCTCCTCGAAATTTTCTTATTAATAACAGTAACAATTCAATAAATAAGGCCGAGGCGCGTTTTATCTGGCAACTCAAGTGTCTTTGAGCGTGTAGCTGCTCCTCTGACACCAACACGCACGTCAAGAACAGGTGCACGAGTACCTATCAATTATTCAATCAACCTACAGCTCTAATTATTAGTCTATAAAGGGCAGAAATCTGACATTTTTCGTTCAAACATAGCGTCTGGAATAGTTTCTGTCCTCCTGCAGCCTTCACTAAGAATGACGGGCTGTTTCGGGGAAATTGTGCTTATGTCTCAACACTCACTGTAAAGTTTTCGTCTTATTTCGTTTTCTAAAATGTAGCCTATTTGTACACCAAGGACTTTCCCAGCTAGACGCGAATGATCGAACCCCGATTTTGCACCTTAATATCTTCCATGCGCGTCAAAGTCCAAAACGGGAAATGTTGCCGATTTTTGGAAACAGAAAGACGCAGACATATGTTGTTGTGAGCCGCTGTTTAAGATTTAATCCCACAGAAACACAATCACTCCTAATCCCGAGCATTAGAGCGGCACGAAAAGCGTTACGCATGCAGGAGAAATAAACTCTACCGAGAAAAGATCTACTCCACAATTACAAATCATCTGTTAAAATTAAACACAAAGAGCATTAAACAAGTGCATTTTTAAAAAAAATGTAAGGATAATTAAATTACTAGCTTTCAGCAAATGTGCAACTCACGCAAGATTGGACTAATACTCTGAGGTGCTTCATATTTTTCTAGATCTGAATTGATCTGTAAGTTTCTTCCGTGCTCTGATGTCGGCTGTACCTTTCCGTAACTCCTCTCTCTGCGTGAGTAAAGCCAGCAGCATCTCCGTGTGATGAGAGGACGGCTCTTTCGGCGAATCCCGAGCCTTATTCTGCTCCATTTTCATTATTCCGGTAAAGAAAGACAAAACGCGTGCGATAATATAACTATCTAAGCGTTACATGTAGCGCACAATTGGCAGAAGACGCGCGCTTGCCAGAAACACATCCATCGCGCGGCGACTTTCTGCGTCTTGTGGCACTTGATGCGCAATAGAAACGCCGCCCCGTTACTGATAAAACAGATGAGCATCACCTGGACAAAACCAGCACAACAGCCTCACGGAGTTTCCGTGAGAAACGTCCACAAAATATTCACTGTCCACATAATCCTTTTAGTACTTTTGCGCGAGAGACACACACATATTCTCCACGCTATTTTCCATAAATGTGTCATATGATGCTCTCATTAGCTGCGAACGATGGCGACTGCGTTTCCCAAAAGCAGGTGTGTGTCCATCACACAAACATGCGCACCTGCCAAATCCCCATCTTGATCTAGATCAGAAGTATTCAAAATACACCCTGTAACAGTGCGTAAAGCACACTGGCAAAATACACCCACTACATTTGCAATTAAAGAAGAAACATGCGAATACACAAGAAAGACTAGAAATATGCGCACTGACACATTTCTAATGCATTTGGCTGTTTACTTAAAAGTAAAACGTCTAATTAGGGTAAACATATCAGTGTCTGAATTATTTTCGATAGACACACACGATGAAATTGGCGTAAATTGAATCAAACAATTTATCCGCTTCTTATTTGTTATTCTCAGCTGAATGATACAGTTGTATCTACTTTTGATGGACAAGAAATCTTGACACCGATGCAAAACAGATTTATTACAGCCGTAATAAATGCACATTTCAAAGCGAATTAATTATTACAATGCCCAGTTGTAGAAAGTTTTTCACATGATGTCAACGCAAACAATAGGCCTACAAATGAATCTGTTTCTGACCAATGCACTTTTTATCAACCTGTAAGTTTGGCGCAATGCTTTGGCTGCTACAAAGCGAAAATGAATCAAGTCCCTTTGAGATGCACATAAACTGTGAACTTTTCAATCCAGATCATTCCATTTCTCTACATCGATTTGGGTCAGACAACTGTTTGCTGTAGGAAAGAGAGGACAGTTGTGTGAAATGCTGATCGAGCTGCTCAAGCTCCAGATGAATGTTATCGACACTGATCTGCTGTGTCTGGGGAAATCAGCTTTAGTGGCACTGCGGCCGCCGCATGATAAACTCAAAATCAATGCCACATTTGCTTGGATTTCCACACTTTATGAAGCACATAGGTAAAAAAAAAAAATAATAATAAAAAAAAAAAAAATATATATATATAAAAGAAAAACAATATAGGATTGTTTAAAATTAGTGGGGAAAAATAAAACAAATAAGAGCGGCCCAACAAAATAATTAACAGAAAACGGCCCGGGCGGCGGTCCCTCGGTGTTTCGGGGCTCTACAACTTTTCAAATGTCTAGATTGAGTCGCTGTGTTGTTCAGGAGGTCTGAGGGAGGAGGAATCCTGATGACCTGCAGTTGTTTAGCATCACAAAAGCGCAGGAGCGGAGCGCGTCACGTGTGTGTGTGTGTGTCTCTGTCCGCGGTGCTGAAAGAGTTCCTACAGAGGCGTGAACACACCGACCGACACCCCCTCCCACTGCACCCCACCCCGCCTCCACGCGTGTCTCCGAGTCATCGCAAACTGAACGTGTCCATCTGACACGGTCAGAGACTGGAGATAAAAACATCCCGGGACCACCGCGACCCACGGGCGGACAGACAGTGAACAACGTCTTTTTTTCAGTGACGATTCAGGGTCGTTAATTTGATCCTATGACAAAAGAAACATAAGAATTATAATTAAAGAGCGTTCTGTTGAAGTCCTTTTAAGATTATCGAACAAAACGGTCCCTGTCACGTTATTGGAAGGTTAAATTAAGATTATGAAAATCAAAGCAAAAAGTATTCTCTTACGACATTCATCCACCACAAACAAATAAATCAGACATCTATCTATCTATCTATCTATCTATCTATCTATCTATCTATCTATCTATCTATCTGTCTATCTGTCTATCTGTCTGTCTATCTGTCTATCTATCTATCTATCTGTCTGTCTGTCTGTCTGTCTGTCTATCTGTCTATCTGTCTATCTATCTATCTATCTATCTATCTATCTATCTATCTATCTGTCTGTCTGTCTGTCTGTCTGTCTGTCTGTCTGTCTGTCTATCTGTCTATCTGTCTGTCTGTCTGTCTGTCTGTCTGTTTTATTTAATAATCTTAATTGAACCTTCCATCTTAAGCCTGTTTCAACAAGTCTGGCACAAAAGGATCCCTGCCATTAAAACTGTCATTAAAATTGAAAGCAAAATGTTGTATGTTCATACAACTTCAACTACTACAAACAAACAAACAAATTAGAGAAATGTTTGTTTTCTGCACTGTAAAAAGTGCTGACATGCCTTTATGTCTAAATCATGTTTATTCTAAATTATGATTATTCAAATGTAAAGCAAAATGAAATAAATAAATAAATAACACGTTTGTCATTGTTATAGATATTAATGAGAAAAGGAAAAAAGGTACCACAGATATGCCAGAAGACATACATGTAAATATGTTTTTGTGTACATCAGAGATAACTTCCTGTAATACAGATCAAATTAAAATATATTTTAAATAGTCATATCAGACATCATATCAAACAATGATGGTTTAACAATTACACTGGCAGTAATGATGTTATAGTTGATAATGGATAATATTACATGATAAATTTACACTTTTTACACAATTTACACAATTCACTTTTTTAATTGTCCTTTGTGGGCATCTATGACCTATCACACACACACACACACGCACACGCACGCACGCACGCACGCACGCACACACACACACACAGGTTTACATTTGTGAAAAGTGGGGACATCCCATAGGCGTAATGGTTTTTATACTGTACAGACCGTATATTCTATTGCCCTACACCAACCCTACCCCTAAACCTACCCCTTACAGGAGACTTTGTGCTATTTCAGATTTTCAATACACTCCATTCTGTGTGATTTATAAGCATTTTGACATGGGGTAATGTCCTGAAAAGTCACCTTCCCCTTGTAATACCTATGTCATTCCTTTGTCATTATACAAATTTATGTCCTCATTTTACACAAAAACGCGTACACACACACACACACACACACACAAACACAGCTGGCCTTTTGACACACTCAGAAACTCAGATCTACTAGCATCTTACCAATACACTCCCTCAACAGAGCATCTCTCTCAAGTCTGAGCATCTCAGCTCTTGTCTCTGCGCTGTGCCTCTTGTTTCACTCGATTTCAGTAAATTGCTATAGCGTTAATGCACCTGGGGCCCACTTACAGAGCCATTTCAATCAGGCTTTAATAGAGCTCTGTGGCATTTGCCCCGGCGTGTGCGGCCTGGTGGCAGAGCTTCAGCTCATCGCACACATGCAGGAAATAGCACGTTCTCTGAGCTCGAGAGACACTTGAAGATCCTTGTGTTGTGAGGAGCACACAGCAGATCAAAACTATATATTATTCTGGAGTGGAATGTCCAGCTTTTTTTAATGATTGTGCATTTAAGGGCTGCAAACATCAATGGTCTCCACATCTCTTTTTGAGGACCGTCGGGTGATAGAGTCATCTGGCGAAACAGGACCAGATGAAAGCGGATGCATCATATTCCAAATAAACCAAAGCCATGCCATCACCTCTGTGTAGTTTCTGCTGTGTATCTTTTAAATGAATAGTTCACCAGAAAAAGAAAAAAAATGGCTGAAAATGTCCTCACCCTCAGGTCACCCAAGATGTAGATGAGTCTGTTTGTTCATCAGATTTGGAGAAATGAAGCATTACCTCACATGCTCATTAATGGATCCTCTGCAGTGAATGGGTGCCGTCAGAATGAGAGTCCAAACAGCTGATAAAAACATCACAACAATCCACAAGTCATCCACACATCTTCGGTCCATCAATTAACATCTTGTAAATCCAAAAGCTGTGTGTTTGAAAGACACAAATCCATCATGATGGTGTTTTTAACTTCAAACCGGTGCTTTCAGCTAAAATACAAGTCTGTTATCCATAATAATGCTTCCTCCAGTGAAAAAGTCATCTGGTCTGAATCAGGAGAGAAATCTGCACAGATCAAACACCATTTACAGTACAAAACAGCTCTAAACAAATAAGTGGGTGGGATTTGATGTGAGAAGACAAGGAGATTGATTTTTTTTTTCACTTGAGGAAGCATTATTATGGATTATGGACTTGTATTGCAGTTAAAAACGTCTTAATGCAGTTTAGTTTATAAACACACAGCTTTTGGCTTCACAAGATGTTAATTGATGAACTGGAGTGGTGTGGATTACTTGTGGATAATTGTGATATTTCTATCAGCTGTTTGGACTCTCATTCTGACGGCACCCATTCACTGCAGAGGATCCATTGGTGAGCAAGTGATGGAATGCCACATTTCTCCAAATCTGATGAAGAAACAAACTCATCTACATCTTGGATGGCCAGAGGATGAGGATATTTTCAGCACATTTTCATTTTTGGGTGAACTATTCATATAAAAGCAAGGCCAGGAATTCAATGGCAGTGTGATTTGCAAGTTTTCTTCGTACCACGAGTAGCAATCACAGTTATTCAGTCATGCTGGGTTTACGAGCAATATAAACTAAACCCACTCGCATACATACAGTAAAGATGGCAGCCTGAGAGTCTTTTAGCATCTTCTGCCTCTTTTTAACACACACACACACACACACACACACACTCACTCTCTCTCTCTCTCATTTGTAAGTGTGTAAGTGTAAGTCTTAAATTCTGTCCAAGATATTATCCATTCTAAATCTGCTAATATTTTGAAACGCATCATCATATCATAGTGGTGAAAATAAATGTGCCGGCGGGGTGGATATAAAACAGCAGGTGCCCGGAAGCTCAGGCCACAAATCAAGTTAACAATCTGTAACGATGACCTGTGAGTATTGAAAGGCAGATTTGAAATATGATTTCCATTCCTTTACTTCACTAATGTATATGCGCTCTAAATATCCTAAATAAGATTAATGAGTTTGCTAAGAAAAGCCTGATTTGCTCTGTAAATTCAAAGCGAGGCGCGGAGCTTCTTTGCATACGTAAGCGGTGCATTACTGCATGCGGATATTGATTGCAGGGTCGTTATGAATTTACAGCATGCTTGAGGAACAGCACATGCGCAGAAACATAGTGATGCTAAGAGCTGTTAAAAGCCATGAAACCATTACAGAGAAAACAAGAGCAGAACAATCTAGTGTTGTGTCGTGCATTAATCACTGTACACCTAAACATTGCATAAACTTTCTTTATACTACAGATTGATGCTCTTTTCTTAAAATCACATTGATAGTTCATCTAAAATGAATGGTTTATCCAAAAATGAAAATTCTGTCATCATTTGATCATGTTGGTAACCAAACAGTCGCTGGTAGCCACTGACTTTCATACTATTTTTCCCATACTGTGGAAGTCAATGGCTACCAGCAACTGACTGGTTACTTACATTCTTCAAAATATTATTTTTGGGTGAACTATGCCTTTAAACTTAATCACGGATTAATTACAAATTATATTCATAATGTTCTTATCAAATATTTAGCAATGTTATCAAACGACAAACAAAACTTGTTTTATGAGTTCACTATTAAGAGTTTTACATTATAAAGATATAAAAATGTGGTGGCTATGCTCCAAATATCATAATGACATGCCATTTGTCAGCAGCATGCACTTAATATCTGCATGATTTGCCAAAATGAGCATTATACTTTGTACAATATGCATTTGTTACCTTAAAGAGCTATTTTTACTTGTTTTAACCCATTACATTTAGTGATGTTGGAATTAATTAATGTTAGGTTGATTTGATTTTCCATTTTCAGTGTGACAACTGAAGTAATATCCATCATGCTGCTCAATTTCTCTATCGTGGCTCATAATTTGATCGGACTGATACAAATTAAGATATCGTTCACAAAATTGTAATAAAATGATGGGTCACACTTTATATCAGGTGGCCTATGTATGTATTACTATTATGTACACTGTATGTAACACAAAACTATGGGTTTAGGGTATAACTACATGTTGTACTGGAAGATTCTCACATTTACTGCTAATGAGTTTGTGGTATCCCGGGTGAAAAAGACGTAGTATTAAATGTATTAAAAATATACTTGCAATTCAAGTAGTATGTTTATAATACATTTGTATTCCCAACATGCTTATTTGAAGTGCAATAAAAATATATTGAATTGCATTTTAATATATTTCTAAAAAGTATACTAGAAGTACTTTTGTATTAAATATATGCTTAGTTATACTTCTAAGAAATATGCTAAACAGAAGCATACTTTTAATGTATTTATAAAAAGTATACTAGAAATACTTTGGTAATAAATATATGCTTAGTTACACTTTTAAGGAATATGCTAAACACAAGCACACTATTAGAATATTTCTAAAAAGTATAGTAGAAATACTATGTTAATAAATATATTTTTAGTTACACTTTTAAGGGATATACTAAACACAAGCATACTTTTAGTGAATTTTTAGTGTATTTACAGAAAACATACTTATGTTACCCTTACTTAAAGTATATTTTATGTCTACTTTGTGTAAGAACATAACAAAATGATTACACTTTTAGTGGGTTTTTAATGTACTTTATATTGCAGTAGGCCTTCACATGGTTATATTTTAAATATTTATGTATTTATAATTTTAATATTTGGAAAAGTACAATATTTTGAAAAACATTTTTAACATTTACAATGTACAAACGTTTGTCAACTATTATTAAGCATTGCGATATTTAAAATATGCTGTTTAATATGTTGTTCAGTTTTACTGTTTTACTGTTGTCCGTGCAAATGTCTCTTGAATGTGAATATAAGTCTAAATTTAAACAGTATTATATAGAGCGATCGCCGTGATGTTTTTTTGCGATTTCAACTTTTTGAAACGTGAACATCTTTGTGAATCTTCTTTCATCGGAGGGACATAAATCTCTCAGATTTTTATTAAAATATCTCCGCTTTTCTTTTGAAGATGAACGAAAGTCTTAGATGATTTGGAGCATCTTAAGGGTGAGTGATGACAGAATTCAAATTGTTTTGGGGGAACTATGGAATTAATTAGAAAATATAGCAGTATGTTCTTATTTTTACTAGCTTCTGCAAGCTTGTATGGCGTCTGGCTTTTGGAACCTCACTGTGACTTCAGGTAAGATTTAATTAACCTTATTTGTCTGTGCCAGTCGAGTTTTTGACACATGCATTGGCAGAAAAAAAATAAAATAAAATTAGTCATTATAACATGTAATCATCAATCATCATTTGCTTTTTTTGTGTATGTATGTGTGAAATATTAACATTTGTTGTTTTTCAGATCAGCTGCTATAGAAGACAAACTGAAATCTGAGTGCAGAGACAAGCAAAGGAATAGTAAGTATATTTTCATGTTGTATCACCTCTGTTATAGAGATTTTTGACTCAGGCCTAATGGAGGGTGATTTGGTCTATCTTGGAAGAAAAACGTTAGCAATGTGTCCATTCCAGCTGGCTAATTTGTGCTTGCTTTCAGTCATTCATGTAAAAATCTGTTATTTAATTTAGTTTTTTCTAAAGCTGCAAGGCTCTGGTGCAAAATATTGTATGCCAGGAGTCAGGATGACTAGGCTGTGCCCAGGTCTCCGTAACCTGTGACGACGCTCAGCTCTATCAGCGCCTTCGGATCCACCAGCTCTGTCTCCATCGGTCGGCCCCCAGATGTTGGCAGCCACACCATCTACATCTTGGCTCCTCGCTCCCTCGATTCCGCCGTGTGTTGTCAGCACTGGGATGCTCTGGGTCTGTGCCATGTGCCAAACACCATCTAAGCTGCCAGGGCATCATCGTCATCCTCCCATCACCATCCCTTCGCCACATCCTGCCATCATCCCCGCACTTTTGCCTCTCACCATCCCTACGCCATCTCCTTGTCCACCTCCAAAACCCCCTCCATCCCTCCCTATTCTGTTGCTTGAACTTTATCATCTTCAGTCTTTGCACACACACAGCTATTCACCTATGCACTTAGTTTTTCAGTCTTTTTTGTTTTCTAGATATCAAAGTGTGTATGTGTGTGTATATACTGAAAAAAGCAGCTTTATAATACACTAGTAGTGTAATGCTAATGCATTTCCAATGTGCTGAAATACAATTGAAATGTACTTGAAGTACATTAAAACAATGCTTCAAATATACTCTAACTGTAGCTCATGAAGTATTAAAAGGACATTTTATATGTATTTTAAGAAATACACTTAAATTGCACTAAATATACTTAAAGTGGTTCCAATTTAACACAATTTCAATATATTAAATATATTACAAATAGATTAAAATCAAACTTAAGCATATCTTGAAATACACTTAATATACTTAAAGTTGTTTCAAAATAATACATTTAATATGCACTTAGTATAGTATAATTTAAATATAGTAAGTATGTCTGAAAAAGCACAATTTAAATATATTTCTTTTTCACCTGGGATGGTTAGGTTTAAAAGTAAAGGTAGGGTTAAGGCTAGGGTTTTAAGGGTTATAGTTAGTTTTGGGGTAAAGTTTTGGTTATGGTTAAAGGTATAGTATCTACACATGTTAATTAAACACAAGTACTTGAAATATAATGACATGTACTGTATGAACATAATATATTGTATCAAATGGATAAGTACATAAGGCCCCCTAATATAAAATGTGACAGAATTGTGAAATAAACATCGTCAAATGGATGCCACTTACTAAATTAAACATGCAGCATAACACACGTGTGACATGTTTATTGTTGTTTCACATACTACTTTTGTCCAAGTATACAGTATATACTGTGCAGTATTCCAGCAAAACATAAACTAGCATAACTAGTATAAGAGTTTAATAAGAGTACACTGTAAAAAAACATTTTTGGAGTATGCTTTACTATTTCAGGCTTTCTATTTAATAATGTCATGCTTCGTTCATTTCTTTGTAAATGTTTGTGATATTTAATAGCAATTTCTCAGCAAAACATTTTTCAAAGTAAAAATAAAACAAGAGTATGCATTAAAAGAAAAACAAACAAACATGATAGGTGATACTGATTCAGTTTTTCTACACCAAAATTTAGTTTCTTTGTATTTATTTGTAAAATGTACCTGCAATTTCAAAGTGAAAATTGTTTCCCCACCAAATACTTTTCAGTATATCATATGCAGCTTCAATATTTGTGCAAATTTTAAATGATCAGTTATTATTACTGGGTTTAATAAACTACTGGGTTGACATAAACGACCAGTTTACACAGGTCATCTTCATGTATGCACAAGTCCTTGCGCATATGCATGCGTTCTTAAGCATGTAAACAAGCAGCGTGTGCATAGATGCTGGAGTCCGGTGGTCAGAGGTTGAGCATGCTGGTCCTGACACCAGCTCTCCATTGTGTGTCTGTCATAATCAATCATGCCTCTGAATGGAGCGTCTTGTGCGGGGAAGGAGGGCACCAATCACACGCCTCATTAAACAGGCTTGGTTACTCAATGTAGTGGTGATCCCAGGGCACTCAGCCTGTTGCCCTCTGAGGGAACACCAGCCAGACTGCAACATGGAAACATGGGTTTATTTAAGGGGAAGCGAAGATGACTTTCTTGCTAGACATCCAAAATCTGCGTCCCAGTCCGAGCAGGACGTTTCGAGGCTTTGTTGATGACTCGTGTGGCCCTCGGCTGCATGTCTGGCTATCCGTTAGCCTAGCCGCTAGCGCAGTAAACTCTCATTGTTCTGAAAGTGTGTCCATCTGGCAGTTTCATTGGGGAGTGATGGCTTCCAGAGCAGCTGGCTAAACTGCCCAACCGCTCTTGTCCGCGCGTTCCTGACTGCCCAACCGCCGCCAGAGTGTGCTGACCATTCAGAGGGTCAGCGGGCCGTGGCGGGTCTGGATGGGTGACACCATTGAGCCTTTTGTTCACTAGTGTCCTACTGTAACTGTTTGAATATGATTAGCTGTGGTGCACAACCCCATTAAACAGAGTCAGCAGAGATAGTGATACCTACCAGTTCACTCATTATCAACAACAAGCGTGTGTCAGTCAGTCAGTCTGATAATTATTTGTTATTTATCTATTTTTTTGGTAGATTCATTTATTTTATTCATTGCATATTCATGATATTAAGTTGAATCTGCAGTTTTTGTTTTGTTTTTAAAGCATACACTTCTGTTCAAAAGTTTCGAGTCAGTAAGTATTTTTTATTTTTATTTTTGAAAAAAAAAGAAGTGTACTTTTATTCATCAAGGACATAAAAATGTATCGAAAGTGGCAGTAAAGACATTTCTAATCTTACAAAATATTTATATTTCAAATATATGCTGTTGATCTATCTATTCATCAGCGAAGCCTGAAAAATAAAATGTATCACGGTTTCCACAAAAATATTTGGCAGCACAGCTGTTTTCAGAAATGTTTCTTAAGCAGCAAATCGATGTATTAGAATGATTTCTGAAGGATCATTTGACACTGAAGACTGGAGTAATGATGCTGAAAAATTTAGCTTTGATCACAGCAATAAATTACATTTTACAAAATATTTACATAGAAAATGGCTATTTGAATTTGAAATAATATTTCACAATTTTTACTGTATTTTTGATCAAATAAATATAACCTTGGTGAGCAGAAGAGACTTCTAAAACATTTAAAATATATATTTTTAGTGTAAATAAAAACAAAGTGTAGATAGTGTAAAGTGTAAAACAAAGTGTAGATAATGTAAATAAAAACAGAAAAATCAACATGATTATGTACAAAAGAACATCACAGCAGCATCAAACCTTGACTAATTATTTATCAGTGTTATTTTATTATCAATGAGATACCATTATATTTTTTATGAATGTTTTGAATAAGTTTCAAGGCTTTATATTTGCTGTATTTTAATTTTAGTTAACTTTTTGTAGTTTGTTATTTATTTCAGTATTTAGTTTGAGTTTACTACAGTTTATAGTTTAGTTAACTATAATAACCCTGTTATTTACAGACTCAAACCCTTGACAGCCTGGTAGGTGTTTGATGCAGAACCACAGTGCAGTGAGTGTCTCATCAGACAGCAGGGGTTTTGAGATGCTGCTCAGTTCGCAGGGGGACTGCACTTCTACTGACATCAGCCTCCTAATATTGAGACGCTAATGATGGAGCATATAATGGCACAAAGGCAGAATGCTGTGACTCTCTCCACAACAATGGCCTTTAGCTCACCGCCGACACATTTACAGCCCAGCATGTGTCGCTGGCTTCATCCTGCAACAATACGAAGCCACAACTGTCCACCGCTGAGGAATCTCTGTGCTGTCGCTGGGCTTTTTATTCCTCAGCGCAACTGCCCCATATTTCATGTTGCTTTGAGTGACCCTTAAGACCCCTTCTTTATTTTGTCTAAAAGAGCAAAGACAACACACGTCAGGTCAGACACATTATGAGAGGTCAAAGTTCAAAGCCCTTAGGAGACGTTAACACGTCCTTCTGGAGTGGCTGAGCTCTTCTGTAGGTGGTAAACAAAAAAGGCAGAATATTTTCACTCAAGACTGAATCTACTGTCAACGCTTCTAAATAGTTTGGTCTATAAAAGAGAAAAATCATCAGAGATGAATATCATGAAAACTTTAGTCTTTGCAACTTCAGGGATCTTATCTATGCACAATCAGCTTGTAATACTCCAAAGAGAAGGGAAAATTTGAAATCGCATCATATGACCCCTTTAATGGTCACATGGCATGCAGGTAAACAAATAAAAAAAATATATTTTTAGAAAGTGTTTCTTTTAATGATGAAATTGTTTATTTAAATTTTAATTTTTTATGATTTAATTTACTAGCTTTCCATGAAAAAAGGAATCCCCTGTAGTTGACATAACATAATGTTGACATAATGTAATGTTTAATTCATGCTGTTAATAACAACAAATAGAATATGTTCCTTTCTCTTTATATTTTTATGCCAATATGGTACAAGATTATCCTATTTAAATCAATGCGATAAATGAGTTAGGTCAAAAGTAAACTAAAAGTGATCAAGAAGTATTATATTACCAAACGTGTAATGTAATGAATTACGTTACTAACTAAAATTTTTGCTATTTAATTTTGAATCACTAACAGACTACAAATTGTAAGTAATCTACCCAGCACTGACTAAATCAGAAATGCAAAAATGTCCTAAATAACTACACATACACATTACCAAAATCCAGCCATTCATTTTTGACTTATGTTTATAAAGGCATTTCTATATAAATAATTTTTTTAAGCAAATGTTCTTTAACATGCAACACATTCAGATCCTTCAGTCAGCAGTGAGTCTTTCAGAGAATCATCAGGGCAATGTCATCAGAGACGATCAGAGCAGGACTGACTCACATAATGATGGATGTAACGAATCAGCTCCAAAACGAATGGATTTATTATGTGTAATTCATTTGTAGCGTGTCAGTGAATCCGGGACGAATGTGCTGCCGTGAGGAGCTCCGGGGTCAGCCGTTTAAAAGCTTGCATTCATCAGCGTGTCATTATTATATGTCATTAATGCTGAGCCGCTCTTGATTAGAAAACAATTCATCCAGCGCTCTGCAAATCACACAGGTGTAGGTGCAGGAGGACATTCCTCATTTTTTTCCCTCTGGTGGTTTATTGGAATAGTTTTCGTGGAGATTGAGTGACGTCTTTCATGCGCACTAACTAAAGGAGGGGGTTTGTTTTGGGAAGAGGAGCCGGTCTGGGTCAAGAGGGGGACATGTTGTGTTTTTTTCTTTCTTTCTTTTAGGGGCAGCAGGATTTAGGAATCACACACTCGTCTCCCAGCCCATAATCCCACAGTCTCAGACTCGTGACCCACTTTCCTGGAGGAGCGGTGCGGGTGATGGGCCGTCCGGCCGGTGTGGAGAGGCACTCGTGTGCGAGGCGGGTGAGCCGGAGGGCAGTGGGTCAAAGACAAACCCAAAGGGCAGAGCACAGGTCCCTGGGGGCCTCATCCAGTCAGCCGGAGAAAGAACAGTCCGCAAGGGTCACTGAACTGCTTCTGAACAAGCTGCATCTCAGAGAAGAAATATAAAAGTCTTAGAGTTGCGCAAGTGTGTTGCGATCAAATGCACCGAAACAACTAATTAAAAGGACAGTTCACCCAAAAAAATTAATTCTGTCATCATTGTTTCATTCTCATATCATTCCAAACCAATATGTGACCCTGGACCACAAAACCAGTCTTAAGTTGCACGGGGATATTTGTAGCAATAGCTAAAAATACATTGTATGGGTCAAAATTATAGATTTTTCTTTTATGCCAAAACTCATTAGGATATTAAGTAAAGATCATGTTCCATGAAGATAATTTGTAAATTTCCTACCGTAAATATATCAAAACTTTGTTTTTGATTAGTAATATGCATTGCTAAGGACTTCATTTGGACAACTTTAAAGGCGATTTTCTCAATATTTTGATTTTTTTTGCACCCTCGGATTCCAGATTTTCAAATAGTTGTATCTCAGCTAAATATGGTCATATACTAACACACCATACATCAATGGAAAGCTTATTTATTCAGCTTTCAGATGATGTATAAATCTCCATTTCGAAAAATTGACACTTAAGACTGGTTTTGTGGTTCAGAGTCACATTACATATGAGTTTCTTTTCTCTGTTGAAAACAAAGGATGATATTTTAAAGAATGTTGGTAACCAAACAGTTGCTAGTAGCCATTGACTGTTCATTGTATGGAACAAAACACTATGGAAGTCAATGGCTGCCGTCAACTGTTTGGTTATGAACATTCTTCACAATATCTTCTTTTGTGTACAACAGAAGAAAGAAACTTATACAGGTTTGAACAAACATTAGGGTGAGTAAATGAGTCTTTTTTTTCTCTCTCTCTTTTTTCTTAATTTTTTTCACCCCTTTAATTAATGCAACGTTTTTCTAAAGTGTTACCTATTACTTTTCAATTCATGCACATGCATTTTCAGTTCCCTTGGAATCAAACCCATGTCAAAACAGACAAAAACCAAACATATTGATCATTATACTGATTTTTGCTGACAGACCTGGCAGTTTACGTTCAGCATTAAATATATTTTGCTGATGCTTCTGCTGAATCGACCTCACAATCATTTCGTTGCTGAACTGAACCAGTTCATTGTTTAGAAAAACAGATCGCACGCTCTTAAACCTGAGGAGCCTGGATTTCTGCGAGATCCCATTCAATTTCTTCTTATAATCCAGCATTTAGTGCAGATCATCCATTGACATGAAGGGATAAAAGGGAGCGCTGCATTATCTTAGGCCTTCTTTATGGACATGGGACAAAGACAAACAGGAGCTCATATCGTGGTGACATGCTGTTTTCCTCGTCTCTGGACATTCTTTTGTGTTGGACTGTAAGTGTGTGTGATGGGCTCTGATAATCCTTGTCCCTGATCCAACTCTAGCTAAAGTAGGCCAAGAACCGGAGGAGAGCAGCGCCTGACCTCAGCCCAAACACGGGCACCAGGCTGCTTCTGTACTCAAATTGTTGCGCTGAAATGTCGAACGGTTTCACAAGTGCAGTTTGGAGTGGGTTTTTTGAAGAGCTTGTTCCTTTGTTAAATAATATAGCCAATTTAGCCTTTATTTTATGATAGAATCCAGCAAAATCTCTGCTATGGATGAATACAAATCTAATTATTAGCCAAAAAAAAGAGTTTTAATTAAAATATTTTTAATTTGGCCTTTATTTTAGCCATTTTGGTCACACTTTATTTTAATGTCCAATTCTCACCATTAACAAACCATTAACTACGACTTTTGCCTCAATAAACTCCTAATTTGCTGCTTATTAATAGTTAATAAGGTAGTTGTTAAGTTTAGATATTGGGTAGGTTTAGGGATGTAGAATATGTTCATGCAGAATATATGCTTTATAAGTACTAATAAACAGCCAATATGTTAATAATAGGCATGCTATTATTATTGCTATTATTAACCACACAAGTTAATAGTGAGAATGTGTCCCTATACTAAAGTGTTACCTATATTTTCAGTTTTAATTTTAAGTTTAGTCAATTAGTTTATTTCTATTTAGCTTCAATTTATATTTATATATTCAATATAATACAATTTATTTCAATTTTAGTTTTAGCAATTTTAATACTTCAACGAAAACACATTTAAGTTTCTAATAAAATTCAGTTTCTAATATTCATGTAATATTAATACTTAATTTTAATTACTAAAACATTTTAGTAGTTGTAGTTTCAGTTTAAGCTAACAATTCATCAATATATTATAGTTTTCATAAATGTTGAATTATTTTTTATTTTTATATTTCCCACTTTCTTTTTGGTTAAGTGTCTTGTCCAAATATGTTTGTATAGTTTTTATTAATTTTGATTTCAGTTTTAGTTATTTTAATCCATCAATAAACATAAAATCAGAAAAATTGCAATTTTCTGAAATAAAATAAAATTTGTAATATTTTCAGTAAAAAAAAATATTTTATGGTTTAATTTGACATTTTTTAACTATAATAACACTGAGACATTTCTTTGAAATAGATATTTAAGAGATATTTGAAATGCATATAAACTAGCTGAGCTCAAAGCTAACACGCATGGTCATGTCATGGGGTCTTTACAAGTTCATGACGCTTTGCAAACACAGAGGCACAGGAATATGTCCAAGCTAAAGATGCAGCTATGCTGATTTGGCTCCATCTGCTGAAACCCGAGTTTGTCATAAGGTTACTTTTATGATGGTGAACTTGCTGCCATGGTAACGGCAGCCAACAGCAGTCCGTCTCTGTTCAGCATCTGGTCAGCAGCCAGTCTCCTTCTTAACAGGTAACCTGATGCCACACAAATGCTCAGTGCAACCAACAGGCCAGAAAATATCCACCAACCTATTGTTTTAATAGTACATTTGTGAAGTGTTTGCTTTGTTTTTCTGATTTTACATAAAGCATCCTATGGCAGATGAATAAATCTCTTTCTGCTTTCCATTAGACAGGTTTCTAGCTTCTGAAATACACTGCATAAAACTGTGAAGGAATAGCTACATTTGAACCTGTTCTGCAGAAAATGTGCGTTGTGTTTGTTTAGCATGTTGCTATGTGTTTGCTAGGGTGTTACCTCTTCACATTGATGTTAAGTAATAGCATTCATCATTTGATGTCTTTTTGGATTTTTGGAACTCTCAGATGCAGGTGCATCTCTGATAACCACCAAGTGAACAAGTATACTCACAAAGACAAAAGCTGCATGTTTGCAAGAAACAAATCCATCCATTAAGACATTTTTAACTAAAATATGAGTCCATAATCCATAATAATGCTTCCTCCAGTGGAAAAAGTCTATCTTCTGTTGTCTCTCACATAAAAATCAGCCTGGTCTCATGTTTATACGTAGGAATTAATACGTAATTTACAAGCACAAATGCTATTAATAATTTTATTAATGCTAAAACGTACAATTTAGACGTATTTCAACGTTTAAAACGTACAAATCGCTACGTATTTTTAGCTAAAAAACGTACAAATATTTACGTATCTTTTATATCATAAGATATTCGTATGAATGCATTTTTATCATTTTATCAATAAGCGATCTTAGATTTTTAGACCCCTTAACCTACCTCCAAACCTAAACCTACACATTTTACAGCGAATATGCATTTTTATAATTTTATAAATACGCAATTTAGATCTTTTGTGGCCTATGGCAATCAAAGTAAACATTATATGACAAGCAAAGGTTAAACGATTGCAGAAATTTTATTTATTTTAAGGTTTAAAGTGAAGTCTTGTTTAACATTATGTAGGCATATTCTTGGAAACGAGCTGGCAGCAGAATTCACACGACAAAAACGAAATGTTATCATTTCATAAGTGAACAATTTAATAATGCAATTGAAAACAAGCTAATTCATATGAAAACTAAAAACAAAAATACGTAAGTATTTGTACGTTTAGATGCTGAAAATATGTTTTAGTGCCTGTAAAAACTTAAGTAAATGTACGTTTTATGGAACCACGTTACGTAAAATACATACGAATTATCATGAGATCACGTTGCAGCCAGCCTGAAAAAATCCACCCACATATTTGTTTAGAGCAGTATTGGCTTATAAACGGTGTTTGATCTGTGCAGATTTCTCTCCTGATTCAGACCAGACCACTTTGTCACTGGAGGAAGCGTTATTAAGGATTATGTACTCACATTTTAGCCAGAAGCAACAGTTTGACGTTAAAAATGTCTCAATGATGGATTTGTTTCTTACAAAAACACAGCTTTTGGCTTCTCAAGACAATAATTAATGGACTGGAATGGTGTGGATTGTTTGTGGATTATTGTGATGTTTTTATCAGCTGTTTGGACTCTCATTCTGACGGCACCCATTCACTGCAGAGGATCCATGGAATGCTACATTTCTCCAAATCTGATGAAGAAACAAGCTCATCTACATTCTACATCTATCTTTTCAGCAAAGTTTTTTGGTGAGCTATTCCTTTAACAGGGCTCTTCTAGATGGTGATCTGCATGATGCCCGATCAGTAAAGTCTTCCACATTGCCACATGCTTTACGGATTAGAGTTTCATTCCTAAACTCATGATTGCATCACTTGCATTGCCAAGTGTTTTTCCTCACATCCATGTTGTTGTCCAGAGAGTAAGTGCAGCATGAACTCACTTCTTTGAGAGGGTTTTTCTCACCCTGAGAAAGTACTGTCTGTCTGCTTTCAATAAAAAAATTAAACTAAACCTGGTCAACCCGCATACAAACACAGACAGCTGGAAGACACGACACCCAGGCAATCACAAACCTGCATTGATGAAACTATCACAACAACTTTCTTCCCTTTTAGAGACATTGGTGGATTTTATTTAGGAGAATTTTAGAGTTTAGGTTTCTAAATGTCTCTTGAATTTGAATGTTTTCAACACATGGTGGGCAGAACATACCATGTTCATCCTTTTTTCAAGAATTGAATGCAGCCATACTGCGTTTCTCTTGATGTAGTTTGGTTGAGAATAATGGCATCATACAACCTGTCCATGTTTGTTTTTCTCCTTCTTTTCATAAGCTGATAAACCTATTTATTTCTATCCTAATCGTGCAAGTTTATGGTTGCATTTTACACTATACAAATCAGTAACCATGCAGTTGTTAGCTTAAAGAGCAATTTCTACCCGATTTAACCTATACAAACTAGTTTTGTTTGTATAAATTAACATATTTTGTTGGATTCAGCTATATTAAATTATACATTTTACTTAAAAATGTTTCCTTTTTAAAGTGTATTATTTTGCTTTTTTTTTTTTTTCCTCCACTGTCTGTGACCTGTCAGAACAAACCTGTGTCCTGTGCATTGATCTAACACTTATTTACAGTGTTCACCTTCTGTCAGTGGTAAACCATACTCTCAGGGCATATTACTGAGCAGTAAATTGCACCGACAATAAAGGACAGCAATCAGGAGGGAATCTTGAGACTGTATGAAGATATGACGTCATTCTTTCTTGTTTTGCAGCCCATAAAAACAACAGTCAGAAACAAAACATAAGGAAACAAAAACAATAAGCATAATACAATAAAATAACAACAATACGGATTACATTAAGATGAGTAAATCATGAAATTCATCCCCCTCGGCGCTGATCCCCACGTCCAATATATTTGTCTTTCGCACACCGGGTCAATATCTTCTCAACATGCGGAAAACTTCTCTAGTCAGCTTACCGAGCGGTCCGAACGACATAACATGCATTACTGCCAGGCTAAAGCGCACTGGAAGTCAAGGCAAAATGGCTATTAGCCTAAGGAGCTTGTCTGCCGGCCAGAGGAATTGTCTTGGGATTGTGAGCTTGGGTGGGAGTTTTAAAAGGTTTTAAAGGAGGGCTAAAAGTCTTGTGCCATGAGCGGATCCCAAAGATGTGGCCGAGCGGAATGAAAACAATGCCACGGATTTGCCAGCTCACCACCCGGAGTCCATCCCTTCCTCTCTGCTGGCTTTGGTCCAGCAGCAGGGCTTTGGGAGGATTTGCAACTTTCTCATTAGGTAAATTGGTTTGGTGGCTTCCGAACCGCTCGGCTTGACCAGTGACAGTCGACGCATATATCGCTTACTCTCCCTGTCGCACAAGAGACTAAACAAAAGATTTTAGATCTGCACCTTCTTGGCATTTCAAATGTTTCTTAGCTATTGCTAAGATGCACATCCTGTTTGTTTTCGTTATTTTACAAATGCACAATGTTTTGTTTTTATTGTGAATATACACAAATAAAAGCGAACCCTTTACAGTTCAGAATAATGTAGTATAGTATCATTATCTGTATGACCAAAAATGACAGTAATGAGAGTATTTTAAGTCGTTTCTGCTGTTATAAGGGAAAAATCCACTGATCGCCAGAGCACCGTGCAAATTTTGTTTATTAATGTCTAATTAGCAGTGTAGATAGGCCTACATTTCAGTTTCTCTAAATAAATTCGTGTTGGCTACACATTTACATTGTTTATAATGAAGCGAAATAATTTCTGCTTTATTTTATAACCGTATATATACATTTGTAATATAATTTCATAGCTGCTTATATTTTCTTTTATTTTGCTTTGTTCTGAATAAAGTCAAATGTAAAGAATTTGCTGGCAATTTTTTTTAACTTACATTTTGACTTATATGTGTATATCGGATTTTTTTTTTATCCATGCAGCAAGTGTTTAAAAAAATAGCTTGAAAAAATAAACTTGTGTCTATTACATTCCTTCACTAGATGCTTTTCAATAACTTTTTTTTCACTATAACTTTTAAAATGTAAAACTTTTAACTTTTAGAATGTTATATAGCCTACAGATAGCCGAAAATCAGCAGATAGCATCTAAACATAACCAAAGGTAAGAAAAACGCACAGTTGCTGAAGCAACCATACCATTTTAATGACATCCCATACTCGGAATTTGTGCTTTTCACCCATCCAAGTGCACACATACAACAAACACACACCGTGAACACACACCCGGAGCAGTGGGCAGCCATTTTTGCTGCGGTGCTCAGGGAGCAACATGGGGGTTTCCGACTTTCGAGTTTTGATCATTTTATCATTGCTTCAGCAAATGTATTTATTTACAAATCTACAAGTTTTTAAGCTTTTTGTTTGTGACTCGTGTTTGACGGGATACCCGAGCACTGCACATCACATGCAATGCTGTACCAGGTGCGCTACAGAGCAAGTTTACTATGTCAGAAAAGCCAAACATATAGAGCTGGTTATGTAATGAAAATCTTTGCACAATAATAAGTCTTAATTAATTGATGATCTGCCCCTGTAATCATAATTTGTGTGAAAAGAAATTAAAGTTCTTGGTGTTTTACTGCTAGTGTTAATTTCAGCTAGAAATGCAGTAAACTGTGAAGATACATTTTCGGATTAGAGGCACGTTTTTTCCAATTAACCTATGTTTATACAAGTCTTTTTAGAAGCACTGTCATGTCATTTCTTGAAACTTCAGCTATAACCTTTTTTCAGTAGTAATGTTCAGGCACAGTTACTATTTCTTGAGAATAAGCTGTTGAAAAAAATCAGCATCGTCAGCACATGCAGGAATAAAAGGAAGAATGTTCACTGCTGTTCCTCAACAGCTGCCTCTGTAAAATAGACTACCCTGCTGAAAACCAGCCCAACTTAAACCAATCTAAGCTGGTTTGCTGGCCTTAAGGAGGCATCCCACTAGCCAATTTTCAACTGATATCCTCATTTCTGGGCATGACTGAATATGTCTGTTTTTGACCTGACTAATCATAAGTTTTCATTTGCACATCATGGTATCTCCCACAGTGGTCAACATACATACAACCAGAAACATCACATTGCAGTTTGTTGCGTATGGGGCTGCATAGCCGCAGACCAGTCAGGGTGCCCATGCATGTGAGCATCAGAACTGGACCACAGAGCAATGGAAGACCAGGTGGTCTGGTCTGATGAATCACGTTTTCTTTTACATCATGTGGATGGCCAGGTGCGTGCGCATCGCTTACCTGGGGAACACATGGCACCAGGATGCACTATGGGAAAAAGGCAAGCTGGTGGAGGTAGTGTGATGCTTTGGGCAATGTTCTGCTGGGAAACCTTGGGTCCTGCCATCCATGTGGATGTTACTTTGACACGTACCACCTACTGAAGCATTGTTGCAGACCATGTACACACTTTCATGGAAACGGTATTCTCTGGTGGCCTGTTGACTTGTCCTCCTAAGTACCCAGATCTCAATCCAATCGAGCATCTGTGGAATGTGCTAAACAAACAAGTCCAATCCATGGAGGCCCCACCTCGCAACTTACAGGACTTCAAGCAAACCTTCAGGGGTCCAGTGGAGGCCATGCCTGGACGGGTCACTGCTATTTTGGCAGCAAAAGTGGGACCAACACAATATTAGGAAGGTGGTCATAATGTTATGCCTGATCAGTGCATATATTACACATATTTCACATAAAATTTAAAAATAGCAGTTCATTATAACGATAAACTTCTTTAATTTCACTTTTTTTAAACTTCAGAAATAATCGGCCATTGTCTTCTTTAAAAAGAGACCAAATGTAAGTCTGTGCTCCAAAGCAGTCAAGATTTACAACAGTTTAGGTTGGACATTTTTGCTTAACAAGTGGTTAACAGGTAATAAATGGATTATAACGATTCCATAAATATAATTTATTACCATAAAATCCCCTAAAAATACAAAATATTATTAAACTAAATATAGGACTTTCATTGCAATGAAATGAAAAATAAAACATA
Source organism: Sinocyclocheilus grahami (assembly GCF_001515645.1). Lineage (NCBI taxonomy): Eukaryota > Metazoa > Chordata > Actinopteri > Cypriniformes > Cyprinidae > Sinocyclocheilus > Sinocyclocheilus grahami. The sequence continues at coordinate 289,713 of NW_015505997.1, forward strand.
AATAAAAATGGATCAATCGGCGAGGAGCACCAGAAGGTTAATAATACTGTAATAGAAATTAGTCAGTATGAAATGCGCCCCAGTTTTCATTCCATAAATTTGCACCTTGTTTTGTAAAACATTTAATAAATAAGATCTCAGTATAAATTTTGTATAAATTAAACAAAAAAGGCCTAACGCAGCCTATATGTGTTTGTGGAAGTTTAGACACACATTGAAAATCCCCAGCTAGCAGGGAACATTCACCTTTCACTAATGTTTTTTTTATGTTAGTTATGGAACATTATTAATATTTGATATACATTCTCATAAAGTTGAGAGAAAATGTTCTTAGATCAACACTCTCAAAATGTTCTTATGAACTTCTAAGAAATGTGTTAATCTTTAAATAATGTTCTAATTACGACAAGAAAACTGGACATATTCTTAGAACAACGCAAACAATATTTTGGGTGAAAATAAAGTTATTTTGCAAACATAATTGCAATGTCTGTTTTAAAGACATTTTTAGACTCATTGTTTGAGTGAATGTACTATCCACATGATTCTTGAAACTCTGCTGAGGACACAACAGTACTAGAAATATGATCGGAAGAAACAAAACAACACGAGCTGAGCATTAAAAGAAAAGTAAAAAGGACAGATGGTTCTTGCTGGATGGACAGTAAAACAAAGGAAATCAAAGTTCATTTGGCCATTTTAAACCTCCAAGCAGCTTACTGAAATCTCATTTTGTCTTGGATTTTTCTTCTTGGTCTGTACAGTAATAAGCTGTGCCGCTGTGATGAGACATAATATGTGACCGCGGATTAAAAAATATGCTTGATGGCAAAACAGCCTGTTTTTCTTTCCTTTCGAGACAATGTAAGAGAAAACAAATCCAGAAGTGAAGAACATCAAACCAAATGCACAGCTTTCTGTGCTGTTCTTTGAACAGTCTCATTATCTCGTATCTGATTCTGAAGATAAACAAGGGCATTTTCTGTGTGAAAAATAGCTATAAACATTATTTCCAATCGTCACATGGTGTCACACAAATATAAGTAACACAATACAGTGCAACCTCTCTTCTGCAATACATTTTTAACTATTTATATATATATATATTTAATAATATTTTATTAATTATATGTCATTTTAACTATAAATATTTATAAGGATAATCCTAAGGTAATTGTTGCAAGCCATGTAAGAGCAATTTTACAAATAAATAAATAGATAAATATAAAAAAGGGATGGGGATATTTTTTTAATAATTATATTAAATATAATAATAATGTCTACATATCTTTATTTATTTATTTAAAATTTAAATTTTAATTATTTTCAAAATTACTTTTTTTGACAGAAAATTCTGTGGTTTTACACAATAGACCATGAGTTTTAAAAAATGTGTGGTTTGGCTGTGTGATAGCTTATAATTCATTTTTAAAATGACACATTTTTATGGTGCCTGTGATGTTCAAACACATCTTCAAAACAGATACATAGGCCTACATCATGAAAAATAATAAATTTTGCCATCATCAAAAATAATAAATATCATCACGTGACTCTCATGTAGGATAATGATATAAAAACCAAATATCATATATGACATTTTCAATAACAGTAAAATACTATTATAGTGGCATTAAATGTAACTCTAATCTTCAAGAGATTATTTTCTCTGCTTGTTTGTAAGAGTTCAGATTACGTTAAAATAGTGTTTACTGTGCAAAAAAATGTCTAGTTTTCTTGAATATGCAGATGAAATCTGTGAACGGTGTCCTTTACATGCTATTCAAGGGAAATCCCTAAAAACATACTGCTATTCTGCTGACACTGTTCTTAGATGACAAGAGTCCAGGAAGACCTGCATTTCACAGGCTCATTAAATAATGATCCCTTAAGCCCAAGCTGCTCACATATTTCATATTTGCCCTGCATTTGCAGCCTTGGTTTTCTTAAATGGAGGGTATTAAAAGAGCAAGTCTTTCCAAAATCCTACTGCTGTGCTAAAAGAACAGATGATTTGATTCCTCTTAAGATTCATTAAATAAAGAGTTCCTTAAACCCCTACTGTCCCATCCAGCACTCTGCTGATAGGATACGAGAGCAGATTATTGCCAAACATACAATAATTATTTCCTTATGATGGGGAAGAGGAGAGGTGATTCGGGGTCATAAGGCCCAAGATGCTGCAGGCTAAAACAATAGAAGCGCATGCAGGCACGCCACGCGCCACGCGCCACGACAGATTAAACCCCATTATTCCTTAGAGTCAAAGACAATCTCCTTATGAACAGTCCCTGACTAACTACCCCCCTCCCCCCAATCTCTCCAGTGAGCGTGTTTTGATTATATTCCTCTCTGATGATGTCAGCGAACCTGAAAAGTGTCATTGTTAGGGCTCACGCAAGCATAAACTATATATGATGTATGTGTGTGTGTGTGTGTGTGTGTCTCCTTTACACTTTCCAACCGGCATATAAGTATAAATATATATATATACTTCTGTATGGAGTCAATCATAACGATATTTGAAGGAGTCATAACAATATTTGAAGGAGTTTTGGTTGATGTGCCTAACTGGATGGTGAAATTGTGATGAAACGATGGGTTTGTTGGAACCACAAGCAGTTCTGTCTTAGCAAGGTTGAGTTGAAGGTGATGATCCTTCATTCAGAAGAAATGTCTGTTAGACATGCTGAGATGCGAGCAGCTATCGTCGGATCATCAGGATGGAATGAGAGATAGCGTTGAGTGTCATTAGCATAGCATTTATATATAAATATATACATTAATTTTACATAAAATACTATAAATGTCACAATGCAAAAACATCTTAATGATCTTAAAACAGCCTTCATTTATTCATCATATATATTTTTTTCTTTCTTTTTTCCCCCCTTTTGATTATAGGGTGACCTGACATGTTTTTATGAACTTCTTGATTTATTGGAAAAATAACATAAAAATAAAACAAACAAACTAATTAATTAATTTATTTAGTTAACTAAATATAAACTATTATTGGTAAATTTTAAAGATGTATTTGCTCAGTCAATGTCAGATATGTGAGATATCTATAAGCAAGTGTTAGTTTTTTTTTTTTTAAAGAAAACAAGCAGTTAGTAAATAAATAGAATGCAAGTCTAAAAGTGGCAAGTTTTTAAAAATAAAGAATAGAATTAGAATAGAGAGTGCTAGAGTTAGAGGGTCAAATAAGGATGGAAGAGATGTGTTTTTAGCCGATTCTTGAAGATGGCTAAGGATTCAGCTGCTCGGATTGTGTAAGGCAGGTCATTCCACCAGGAGGGAACATTTCATTTAAAAGTCTGTGAAAGTGATTTTGTGCTTCTTTGGGATGGCAGAATAATACGCCGTTCACTTGCAGAACACAAGCCTCTAAAGCAATGGGGTCTGAGAAAGCCAGCTGATCATCAATCATAACTCCAAGGTTTCTGGCTGTTTCTGAAGGAGTTATGGTTGATGTGCCTAACTGGATGGTGAAATTGTGATGAAACGATGGGTTTGATTTGGTCTTAGCAAGGATGAGTTGAAGGTGATGGTCCTTCATTCAGAAGAAATGTCTGTTAGACAAGCTGAGATGCGAGCAGCTATCGTCGGATCATCAGGATGGAATGAGAGATAGCGTGTCATCAGCATAGCATTTATATAGATAAATATATAAATTTTCCCCCCACAATATATATATATATATATATATATATATATATATATATATACACACAAT